>NC_134359.1:272680583-272938083 GCF_048569485.1 Anomaloglossus baeobatrachus
ACACTTGGACATATTTTTTTTTTTTTTTTTTTTCTCTTCGTGGTCAAGTGCCGATTAGATCTTCCTGCGTTTTTTGTAAGCTACAGATTGACACTTTGTTTTAGCCTGGAGAACCACTTTAAAAAAAAAAAAACCCAGACTTCTTTAGCTAGCTATGGTGATGGCAGGGAAGCATCTGCTGAGGCTTTCAGGCTTACTAAACCCTTGATCATCTGGTTAAAAATGAAGAACGCTGTGTGCTTAGTCTTTCTGCCAAGAAAATGGTATCAAATTTGTCAGTGTTTTGGTTGTTCTCTGTGTAACATGTTGAGGTGTTGTTACAGTAGCTGTGTACATTGCTCTACAGATTAAAGGGCGCCTCCAACTATTCGAGAACCCCTTAAATGCCAAATTGGCACCTATGAGAATATAAGCACATTCTCTCCTCCGGCAAGGACTGCCTGTCTCCTGGGGGTCACATAGCTTTTGACTTTTATTTGTTTTAAATGGTGCACAGTCATGGAGAATAAAGGCTTGTCCAAAACTTAGATATTGATGACCTAATCTTATTTTAGATCTAGGGTATTTCTGATCGGAGAGAGCCTGCCCCTCCCCACCGATCAGCGCATATACAAGGTTCTGCTCATCGAGCTGAACGAGCACAGCGCCATACACTGTGTAGTGGTTGTTCTCAGGAATTACAGCTCATCGGTCATTCACTTCAATGCGCACCGAGCTGCGATACCCAAGAGTGTATGGTGCTGTGTTTGATGGTGGGGGACCCCGTTATCAGACCCCAGCTATCTGATATTGGTGAACCAGGTCCTGGACAATTGAGCATTAGTCATTTCTTATAGTTCATAAAATCTTACCTGTGCGCCTCGGCCTCCATGTCTGACGTCTTTTTATTCGCCCTGTAGAGTACACAGATGAAACTGCTCTTATTCCCAAGAACTCGTCTGTCATTGTACGAAGAATCCCAATTGGAGGAGTAAAAACTGCAACCAAAACATATGTCATGTAAGTGCTGTACTGTGATCGCAATTTTGTACAGAAATGTAGTTGAGTAATGACTTCTGCAGGGTACACGTAGAACAGCCTCTCATTGTTTTCCTAAATGCTGTGTACATCGCTTTAGGCCGGCGGCTCCACTACATAATTGGGCTAGGTTCACATTTCCGTTGTTTTGCATCAGTCACATGCGTTGCTTGACGCTTGTGACTGATGCATTGTACAACGGATGACAAGAATAGAATTCATTGTCTGACTCCGTTGTAAAAGAGAGAACGATCAGCTGATCATTCACAATAGCCGGCTGGCTTTTGAGAGCGAACAGATGATCTCCCGGCGGCCGGCTAATGAGAGCGATCACTCACAGGAGCCGACCGCCGGGTGATCAGCTGATCGTTCGGCCGTCGAGAATGGGGGCGGAGTGCGGGGTGGTTGGAGCCAAGTGGGGCCATGGCGCTGAGGACCTCGGTGCCGGTGACTGCATGACTGGGGACAGGTGAGTGTGTGTGCGTGTGTACATGCGGAGTGCGGGAGGGGGCGAGGCAGAGTCGGGAAGTGTCGGGCCCCCTGCACACGTAGCCAGGGTAAATATCGGGTAACTAAGCAAAGCACTTTGCTTGGTTACCCGATATTTACCTTGGTTACGTGTGCAGGGAGCCAGAGAGAGAGCATGCGCAGCAAAATCCTACGGATTGCGCTGCTGAAAAAACGTTACAGGCTGCGTTCCTCCCGCCCGGCGGTCAGTCATTCCACAACTGATCAGTCGGGCGGAGGATGCAACGCAGCATCATCAGTCACAATCCGCCGCTCATACAAGTCTATGGGAACAACGGAATCCGCCAAACTGATTCCGTTGTTTTCCAGAGCCGCGGATTGTGACTGATAGAAATTGACGGAAATGTGACCCTAGCCTTAGTCACATGGTGAAGATTATGATATTACAATGAAACATTGCATCCGGTGACTCTCAGCAGTGTACCATGGTGGTACTGGCAGGTCGTGTGAATGGCGTAGGAGGGCAGATCCTGACATTACTTTTTAAATATTTTTTTGGCTGCGTGCCTCATCAAGCAAGGAGTTACTTTTGCAGGACCAAAATCTGTTGGGACTTTGGTGGACACTGGAAAAGGTACAAAAACTTGAAATGTCGATTGCTAGTGGGGTCCAGAGCAGCTTCTGTTTCATAGAGATGAATAGAGCATACGATTTATCATGATTTGTAACTTTACGCTCCATTCACACTCCTACTTGAAGACCATGCCGCTTTTATAGCCCCACTTAAGCGGGATTTTGTTTTTTTTTGTTTTTTTTCATCCCCCTGCCCCTGTCTTTTTATATTCTCCTTCTGGCGGCTTCACCTTCTATCGCTGCAGTTGGGTTTCCTGTGATTTGTGACCTTCCAACGGCTCCAGTGTTTTATGGAGCAACGGAGGTCACAGCACAATACAAGTCTATGAGAGCCTTGTTCTGGCTCTCATAGACTTGCAGTGAGTGCTTATGTTGTAACTTTTGATCTCTGAAGTTCCCGTTACAAGATGGAGCAGCGAGACCAAAACAGCATCGGTAAAAGGTAAAGCTACCAGACGGAGAGAGTATGTGACGGGGGGCTTAGAATTAAACACACTCTGGAGTGGTGCTTTAAAGTGTCTGAAATGTCTTTCTAAATGCTAATTTGCTTTTTCCTTTTCTCCCCATTTGCCTTCCAGAAGTCGCGCTGAGCCAGTGAGTGGACCGTCGAAATCAGTATGTAACCCCACAATCCCCTTTTTTTTCTTATACCTCTTTTTCTTCAGCCTTTTTATGCTGCGGGCTCTGACCCGCTGGTTATTTCCCCTTCCATTGCGGTTCTGTTAAACTTGCAAATTGTGAATACTATGTATTTGATCCACCGCCGAGCACTTTGTGTTAAAGTGCCACTGTATTTCATATTGAATGCTCAGCGCCCTCCTGTCACGCAGGACCTCGTGCCGTCTGTGTGATCGGTCACTTTTGTGAACATGATGTCATGTTCTGTTGTGGGGGTTTTTTTTAAGCTTTATTTTTTTTCTACTATTACCGTATTTGTACTGTTAACTGCAATAAAGTATTCCATGTGATTTGTAGTGTTTTTGCAGAGTATAAAAATGACATTTTTGCAAAGGATTGTTTATATACTGCCCTCACGTTTGTATGTTTAATGCTGCATACTCATGAATTGCCTTTTATATGAAATGTTCCTGTTGCCGTGTGACTATTAATATTCCACGTTTACACTCAATCTTTACCCGACACTGAAAAGCGTTGTTTTCCTGTCTTGATAATGCAACATGCATATATGTATAAATTACATTGCTCTTGTTGGTCAGTGATCTGCGTGTAGGGATAAAGCGTGGTCTCTTCTGTGTAGCCTAATTTATTTATTTTTTTTTGCCAAGGACAAAACAGGCTCCCCCCCCCCACAGCCGTGTACAGTAGTGCAGGACGTGATGGTTGTGATAATTGCATTGACTGACTGTTTCAGATAACAGCAGCTTGTTCTAGTTAGGAGTATGAACCAGGTCACATAGTACAGGGTAACATTTGCACTGATTTCTATTAGCCCCCCCATGGACTGTGGTCCTGGCACGTGTCACAGCTTTCTTCTCGCTCTGCATATCTGATCAGTATGCTGAATGGGCGCAAGGTGCAGGGAGCAGAGCGATCGATCCTTCATCGCTTCCCCTCCTTTTGCCCTATTTGCAGAAACTTAAAGGTTCTACGATCTTTAACCCCTTAACGACCCATGACGTACTGGGTACGTCATGGATTGTCACGATCATAAACAGCTGACATGTGTGCCTGCAAGTTACAAGTGGAATCCTGTTCCACCCGCAACTTTTAACCACTTACATCTCGCTGACAAAATCTGGCAGCAAGATCTATATGCACGCGGCCATTACTTTTACTTACCGCCGCCCCCCCCCCACCGGAAGTCACATGCGTGATCACGTGACTTCTGGTGGTTGCCATGGGTAGCACAGGATCATGTGATGACGCCTGTAGCTAACATGAGTCAATTTCTCTCAGTGCCAGCATTGAGAGTAAAGCACCATATCTGCAGATCTGAGCTCTCTAACTGTGATCTGAAGATATGGCAGAGCGATCGGATTGCTGATCCATGTAGTCCCCTAAGGGTACTAGTAAAATAAAAAAAGTAAAAAAAACCTACGTTCAAATCATCCCCCTTTGTCCCATTGAAAATTAAAGCGTTAAAAAAAAAAATAATATATACACATTTGGTATTGCCACGTTCAGAAATGCCCGATCTATCAAAATATAAAATCAATTAATCTGATCAGTAAACTGCGTAGCGGCAAAAAAAATTCCAAACGCCAAAAATTACGTTTGTTGGTCGTTGCAAGTTTTGCACAAAATGCAATAACAGGCGATCAAAACGTAGCATCTGCGCAAAAATGGTACCATTAAAAACGTCAGCTCGAGACGCTAAAAATAAGCAGCCACTGAGCCATAGATCCCGAAAAATGAGAGCGCTACGGGTTTCGGAAAATGGCACAAAACGTGTTTTGTTTTTTTTTTACAAACTTGTGAATTTTTGTAACCCCTTAGATACAAGTAAACCTATACATGTTTGTCTACAAACTCGCACCGACCTCAGGCGTCACACCCACACATCAGTTTTACCATATAGTGAACATGGTGAATAAAATATCCCAAAAACTATTGTGCCATCACTTTTTTTTTCTTCAGTTTTTCCACACTTGGAATTTTTTTTGCTGTTTTCCAGTACACTATATGGTAAAACTTATGGTTTCATTTAAAAGTACAACTCGTCCTGCAAAAAACAAGCCCTCATATGGCAAGATTGACGGAAAAATAAAAAAGTTACGGCTCTCGGAAGAAGGAGAGCAAAAAAACACAAAACAGAAAATGCCCAGAGGCTGAAAGGGTTACACTTCTTTTTTTTTTTTTTTTTCCCCTTCCCATCTTGGATAAACAGATTTGCTGCCCCCCAAAAATAGAGCTTTAATCTAAATATTCTGGATTTGGAAACTTTCTTTTGGGAAGGGGGGGATAGGATACCACTTGTGGCTGAGTAAACACAATCAGGTCCCAATAAGGCATGCAGCCCTAGTCTAGCCTCAAATCTGTTGACTTATCAGTGTGAACAGAGGCCTGCAGATAATTATTGTGCCGCCAGCTGCAATTCCCAAACTGTATAGAATGACTGCAGAGCTTTCACTTGTACATGGACTTAGCAGTCTTGACTTATTTGGTTTTCTCTTGCAAACAGTATTTAGAGAGGACCAACCACCAGGATTTTCCTATATAACCTAAAGCCAGTGCTATACTTGCACTATCATGCTGATTCTATCCATACCTTTAGTTGTGAGATCGGATGTATAGATTCTGAAATATAGGCAAGTAAAGTTTGTTTAATGCACTGTTGTTTGATAGCAGCTACTAGGTGGGTCGGGTTTTGATAGTTATTCCCTCCCCTGTCTGCTGCCTGTCCTTCCTTCCTCCACTTGTAATAAGAGACGGGTAGGAAGGACAGCCAACAGACACGGGTGGGAATAACTAGCAAAACCTGACACGCCTATTAGATATTCTGCTGCACCTATCAATCAAATAACAGTGCATTTCACAGACTTCACTTGCCTGCATTTCAGAAACTATACCTTCGATCTCACAACTAAAGGTATGTATAGAATCAGCATGATAGTGTCAAGGTAGAGATTTTGGGTAAAGATAGCTAATGGTATCTTCATTTGGGATATGCAGAGGCCGGTGCCGTATTAGCTGTATATCAGTGCCGATATTAATGAATCAGACAATGACCACACAGACATGTTCTCTCATTGAGCCAGCGTCACCAACTAACTCGTGTATTTGGGGAAAAAAACTTAATTATACAGAAGGCCCCTTCGGCCTTGAAAATAAAACAGAGTTTAAGGGAGTGTTCCACTCCTCAATTTCTCTCAGCATATTGTAAAACACATCTTTGTTCTTTGTACATTCTTTCTGTGTGAACACTACTTATAACACTTTTACTCATCTTTAGAAAACTTCCATTATTTGTACATCTGTTCACTTATCCTTGGTAACCCCTTCTTGACTATACAGCTTAGAATTATATTATGGGTCTATGCGATGGCTACATAGACACAGATAATTATGCAACTACATCTACATTTTGATTATTTATATACACAGATATTCTTATTATGTTTGAACAAACAGGCTACAGCTCAGGCCACCTCCACAATAGTACCAGTATAGCACTGGCTTTAGTTTACGTAGGTTTTAAAACTGGAAATGTTGCCATTAGAGACGTTTAATGGTGTTGATCTCTACTCGGACTTCTCCCTTCCCAATCTGTTTCCCGCTTGTAAGGCTAGTTTCACACTTGGGTTGGACGGCTTCCGTAGCATTGCGTTGTGTTACGGATGCAACGGATGCGTTGCATATAGTGGCACAATGGATGCTACGGATTGTACAAAACAACGGAAAGCTGGTTTTTTTTTTTGTTTTTTTTTTTTTAATTTTTTTTCTTTACAGTTTTACCGGCAGCAGACTATTGTGAACGATCAGCTGATCGCTCTCAATAGCTGGCGGTCGGTGGCTCAGCTGAGCGCTGTCACTTGCCGGCGGCCGGGCATGCCGGCGGGCGAGCGCTCAGCTGAGCGCTGTCACTTGCCGGCGGCCGGGCATGCCGGCGGGCGAGCGCTCAGCTGAGCGCTGTCACTTGCCGGCGGCCGGGCATGCCGGCGGGCGAGCGCTCAGCTGAGCGCTGTCACTTGCCGGCGGCCGGGCATGCCGGCGGGCGAGCGCTGTCACTTGCCGGGCATGCCGGCGGGCGAGCGCTCGGCTGAGCGCTGTCACTTGCCGGTGGCCGGGCATGCCGATGGGCGAGCGCTCAGCTGAACGTTCGGCCACTGCGAGACAAAATAAAGTTTTTGATTTAAAAAAAAAAGCGCATGCGCAGTGAAATCCTAAGGATTCCGCTGCTCAAAACAACGTTACATGCTGCGTTCCTCCTGCTGGGCGGAAGCAACGGAGCGTCGCCCAGCGGAAGCAACGCAGGTCCTTTTGGCACAATCCGTCACCCATACAAGTCTATGGGAAACAGCGGAATCCGTTAACGGATTCCGCTGTTTTCCATAAGGGCGGATTGTAACGGAAGGAAAACACAAGTGTGAAAGTACCCTAAAACACATTTCTGGCGCTGTTCCAGCGGTGTTGTCATGATCCCTCTCGGGAATCCTGTGAGATTGTTACATCGCACAATTACTACTTCCGCATCGCCATCCCCCCCCTTCGGGCAAGTCACATGTGAGATGTGGAAAGGCGGGGAGATCAAAGTGGTCACAGACTCGCAGGGATCACGTAACGCAATAATCTTGTGACCACACTGCTGGAACAGCACCAGAAGTATATGCTGTTTTACACGGTGGAAACCTGAATTGAGAAGGGCTTGTCTGAGTACTGGACAATCCCCTTTTAAAGACCTATGAAAAGCAAGGCTGTAGAGAGGACACCTTTTGCATATCAAATTGATTAAAATTGGATTTTTATAGATTAGTTTCTCAGGTCTTGGGAGGCTAAAGCCCGTTAAACCAAACCAGTTCTCACATGCACCATAATGTGAGTTTTTCTTACACAGATTGTGCATCACAGAGCTGATAATTCCTCTTATTCTCTGTGTAAATGTGTTATCACACTACAGAGATGGGGAGCGATGGGATTCAATGGCTGAGATACTAGTCACAACCCATGCCAGAGACGCCAACTGTAGACTTGTCCTTAATAACCAGTTTGCCTTCAGCTCAGTCATCAGCATTCTCCTGGGAATTATGGAGATCTATAGGTGGACAATCTCTGACCCTTGATGATTGTCGTTATCCTGGCGTGGACACCCTCATTAGCAGCTGTAATTTCCTAATGCTCCTTGCCATTGACCTTTTGTCAGTTTTGGTCACCTGGAATGTAATGGGGTGTAAGGGTTGTCCAGTGAAGATGCAGTATCACCTATATACAGGGTGGGTGATAACTTTAGTGGGGGTCGGACAGGTGGGACTTGCAGTGATGGGCAAAATGGAGAGCAGTTCCCATATCTGACCCATTCATTCTCTATGGTGAAAGCCAAGTGCAACCCTCGGCAGCCCCACAGGGAATGAACACAGTGGGCCCTACTGTCCGTTCTAATGGGGATAAAAATGCCTCACTCTGCTCTGCTGGGGTCAGATCCCCACTGACGTTATTTATCCCGTGGATATGTAATAGTCACTGGAGCACTCACTCCATTAATAGGAAGATGTGTCCAAACCTTTTTTGCTTATTTTCTTATCTGTTAATTTTGCTCCTTTTAATCTGCCGCAGTTTGCTGTTCCCAGATACTGATTACTCTGATACCAAAAACAAATAAACGAGAGCAAAATTAGAAAACATAGCAACTTTGTGTAAAAAAAAAAAAAATAAAAACAAAAAAAAAACAAAACACCGCCTGTCTATGGGTTTTACCCGATGTTGGAGCTCTGCTCCATTGAAGTGAATAGGGCTGAGTTGCAAAATTACAATTGTGGCACTTGGGAAAAATAATCCTGCTTTCTTTACAAAATCTGGATAGTTCTTTTTTTAATGACCAGCAAACTAGATCTGGGTTTCTTCAGAGTCCTGCGGTGCTTGTTCTGATGTTATGCACAATTGGAGGGGGGGGGAAATCATGTACGAAATGAGAGGTCAGGATGTTATTCATTGGGCTGCAGGGGGGACAGTTGTGCCCCCAAACCTCCTAGTGAAGAGACAGGTAAATTACTCTCCACTATTGATTAAAACACTGTTTTCAGTGGGGAGAGAGTAGTAAAGGGTTGCTATCTCTGGCTCTTCCACTGCCATGCCCTAGTGTCGTCCTGTCAGGGAGGGGTTGGCAGCCCCCCATATAAATCAGATGGTTGGCCAGTATTGGCTAGCCAGTCTGTGGGGGGAGGGGGGGCATAAATGCCGCAACTATACATTGTATCAATTGGATATTGGAAGGAACAATATCCTTTCCATACGTAAATCCCTCGCGGTGCCACATTGTGCTTTCAAAGTCACCAAGACTTTTCATGTTGCAATATTTAATTTTTTTTTTTCTACTTGGGCCATTGGGGTTTCATATGGCCTCAGTATATTATGTCCTACTTAAAGGGGACGTCTTTTTTTTTTTTTTTTTTTTTTTTTTTTTTTTTTTGCTAAAATTAAGCAACTCTTTAGTATACCGCTTATTAAAAATCCTTTACATTTTCAAGAACGGGAAGTATTTTTATTTATAGTTTATGGTTGTTGCCATAGTTACAAGTCACCTCTGCAATCTGTAAGAAGTGGCTGGTTCCCTAGGCCAGGAGTGCAGTGCTTACAAGCTTGCAATCTCTAGATCCGGCAGAGCTCTGTGTCCCTGCGCTCCTTCAATGCTGTAGCCGGTAGGCATGTCATCCGTTCAATCCAGAACACCGTGTAGAAGACCCCTTTAATGGATGCCTAGAGTCCAGCTGTGTGACGATCACCTGGATACCCCAAGTTAGAGCCGTCAGTCCAGGCCATAACCCCGATATAGTGCACCTGCTCCACTACAGTGTATATAACCAGTGTCTGTACAGCTGAATTCCTAGTCCTTCCCTCTCAGGTCTCTGCATATTTCTGATGACTTCTGTATGTTTAATCCTGATGGTCCTCACAATACAAGTCTATATTTGTATTGCTTTTATGATATAGTATTAAGAAACGTTATTTGTAATTTTTTATTTTTTTTGTCCCAGTTTTGCCATTGATTTAACCTGTTGACCTGAGTGGTTATTGTATATGACGGTTCCTATGCAGTTCTGTTCCCTACTTTTTTCATTTTAAGTTTTCTTTTTTGTTAGCATGTGTATTTAATGAGTCACATGTTTTATAAAGAAAAAAAAATAAAAATTACTATTGTTTTAGCCATTTGTGTTCCTGGAATGTCTTGAGAGTAACTGCAGCGATTCTGTCCTTGTTTTCTTCCATTGTTTCTGCTAATGATTTACTGTGACAACCACATCGGGCACGTCGTCATCAGCGGACTCCGGGCCGGTGTCCGCACGGTCATTGATTGTGGGACGGTTTCAGACGCGCTGGAATGGAGACCAATCTTTTTTTTATTTTTATTTAAATATATGCCAATTATGATGTATGTCTCTAAAGCGCACCAATCACCAGGATTTTCCTATATAAACTAAAGCCAGTGCTATACTGGCACATCAGTCTGATTCTATACATAACTTTAGTTGTCAGCTCGGATGTATAGGTTTTGAACCACAAGCAAGTAAAACTTGTAAAATGAACAGTTTTTTGATTGACAGCAGCTAATAGCTGGGGTGGGGTTTGATAGTGATTCCCACCCCCCCTGCCTGTTCCTCCCCCTATCTATTATTTATGCTAAATATATTGGCGGTTTACTAATGGTTGTGGCTATAAATCATGCTGGCTTGAAGGACCTTGTTGATGTCAAAGCCATGTGACCAGAAGGGGCGGGCCTTAGCCAACATAGCTGATACCAGGAAGTAACATTATTTTTCTGTTGGTTGAGGCCCCGCCCCTTCTGGTCACATAGGTATGACATCAGCAAGGTCCTTTCAGCCACCATGATTGATGGCTACAACCTTCTATAATGGAATTAACATAAATGGGGGTAGGACGGTCAGGCAGGGGGGGCAGCAATCACTATGAATACCAAAAACTTCATTTTACAAGCTTTTTACTTGTATTTTAAAACCTATACATCTGAGCTGACCACTAAAGGTGTGTGTATAGCATCAGCATGATGGTGCCTGTATAGCGCTGGCTTTAGTTTATATAGTTAAATCCTGGTGATTGGTGCGCTTTAAATTGATTGATCACCAGGTTTATATATTGCCCCATATGTGGGTAATGTAAAGTGGGTCAGATACTAACAGTGTATCACTCATTGGGCTCGTTGCTGTAATTTTGATCGGCAGCTGAAACCGCAGAGTGCAAATCCTGCTGATCCGAAGGTCACATGACTTTATTTCCAGATTGTCCAGCCATCTATAGCCGCCCGTACTTGTCCTAATGATGAGCTTGTGCTGTGTAATCCTTCATATCAGTAACTGTCAGCAGAGAATGACTGTTCAAACCAAGCACATGTGCTCGGTGCACCATGGCGAAGCTAAGTATTTAGGTGCACCTTCCCACCTGCTTGTTTTCCATCTATCTCCACCCTTCTCTGGCTGTATGAAGCTATAGCTGTCAAAGAGGTGGGAAGTGGAGATATAGGGAAGGTGCACTTAAATATTTGGCTCCGTCATGGTGCACAGAGTGCCTGTGCTTGGTTTGAACAGTTATTCTGTGCCGACAGTCACTTTAATGCATCCTGGATAGCCCTTCTATTGTAGCCAGGGGCAATCCCAACGGCAGTTCTGGCTAACCAGAGCTTACGGATATGGAGGAATAGTAGAGCTGACTATCAAAATTACAGTTAAAAATAAGTGACTCTATATTAGTACCCTCATATAGGGCATCATAAAACCTGATGCTGTCTACTGTTCCGATCAGTCCTTGTGCCCAGAGCACATATGGCGGCACAGTTATAGACGGCAGCGCTCGCTGTCGGTCCCATAGACAGGCACTGCTGCCTCTTTGTGATCGATCATCAACTTGTCACTTGTGCTATGACCCGGTGATGTTATGATGGGACAAACCCTTTTAATATTAGACCTGCTTGCACAAAATCAGATGGCAATGTAAGCAAATTTGTCAGCACCTCTTGTGAACCCATCCTTGCCTGTAGCAGCTCCACCAAAGGGGCTTATCACATTTACATGTGTAGACTGGATCATCACGCTATGGGCACCTGCACATTACAGCTCCATGTATGAGCCTTTTAAATTGGGGCATGTTTCTTAATATCCGAGGAGACTTTCCTCCCCTTAAAGGATGCTGTCTTGGCACGGCTCGCGCCTGGGGTGGCACTGTCCATACGGATGAGCCTTCACATGAATTCCGTCATATACCCTCAATGGCAGAATTGCTCCCACTGCGAGTCTGGTCCGAGGCTGGGTGGACGGTTTGCTTTATGGCACTCGCAGCAGGAGGAATTGTTATTGTGAGTAAATGGCAGATGAAGCAGGAAGATTCCCCGAGATGATTGCATTACATGACACTACATTCATCACACAAGCATATTATAGCCCCTATTAAGCGATGTGGTCTGATCGGTCCATGCTTAGCCATATTGATTGGAGGAGGTAATAAGCCGCTTTCAGACTTGTTGCAGCAACTTATCCTCAATGACATCCAACGATTCTTCTATCCATTTGCCCCCAAACATCAGTTATTGGATAATCCTGATAAAAACGGTAGTTTTGACAAATTTTCTCTAGTGCCTTGTAGAAATTATTTTTAATTTATTTTTTTTATTTCATTTTTTTTTTTTTTTGTTCATGGAACAATTAAAAGCCTTGGTCAGACTAGTATTTTCAGTTCATGTAGCCTATTTTCTAGTCTACACAACCAGTTTTCACATGGTCTACTTGGAGGGGGGGGGCGGTGGAAGGAAGGTTAAAAAAAAAAAAAATAAAACACTGCAACATGTAGTATTCTAGTTGTCGTTTTTGTTTTTTTTTTTTTTGTTTTCCCTACCAATATATTTTTATGTAATTGCTGTCCATTCTTGCACACATCCATGGATGTGCGGCCGAGCTGCAATTGATAGAAGTCACTGTCCCAATATATATATATATATATATATATATATATATATATATATAATATATATATACACCAATGGCCCGTTTCATCTTCAGGCCTAATCCCAACCAATACATCTAGATGCTGTTTTTTGTTTTGGGTTTTTTTTTTTTTTTTGCTTTTCTTTTGGCTTGGTCAAAGCTACACCCTAATAAAATATATAAAACCGTCCTTGCTGAGTACAACTTTTTTTATTTATTTTTTTTTTACAACTTTTTCTTTATCTGATATAAAGTAGATTATTTCTAAATAAAGGTTGAAATCTCTGAATTTGTGCTCTATTAAATCAAACTTTCTACACATGGTAGTGTTAGGACTGTGTAGAAGCTTGTCTCACAACCAAATATATTTTTGGGTAGGGGGCAGAATCTATTAGTCACGAGAAATCTAAAGTAGTAGCCTATTGAAATCAGGCTGGAGGTGCACTGGAGGGGCGTGTTGGTTCACTGGGGGCATGTTGGTGCACATGCACTGACACTCGCGCCCCCCCTGTTGACTGACATGCCCCAATGCACATCCAGCCTGATTTGCATATACGGTAGCTTTTACTTTCCATTTCTCAAAACGGGCACATCATATCTCTACAAAGGTATTTCTATAGGGTGAGAGGCGCCTATACAACCATATGCCTTCTAAAACAACATCCCTGTCACATACACCCAATGTACCTACACCTGCAGGCAGTGTTATCTCTTTCCGTGTATGATTAATAGAAATACATCTGACATTTATAAGTTTATTTTCTGTGCAACGGAGGTTCAAATATGTAAAAAAAGTCATTTTTTTTTATTTTGGAATTGTTCCTATAATCTGATATATTTAATCACTGTATGCCATTGCGTTCCTATGTGAATATTCACGGTAACCTATTGCTGTAAAACTTTTTTTTTTTTTTGCTTTCATTGAATGTTTTGGTTTTTTTTTTCTTTTTTTGTTTTTTAATATTTGAACGTTTTTAATTTTCCATAAACAGATTGATGACGCTTCTGCATCTATATCTCTGGCCCAGCTTGCTAAGGTATATGTATATATATATATATTACTGATCACTTGATTTTACAGCCTTTGTCATTTTGTGTTATATGGAATTTCCTTGTGTAAAACGGTCCAGGTTTTTTTATTTTGCGTTTAAAAAATATATATATTTGTCAAATACGATATAACCAACGGAGAAGAATCCGAAGTGTTCTTCACACGAAGATATCGGCCTTTTTTGCATTTTTTTTAAATATTTTTTTGAATATTTTTATACTCCTTATTTTTCTGAGCTTTGAAGACTTTCCTCCGAGGAAGAGAATATGGTTTGGCGTTGGGCACTGCCGGACTTTACCCCTTTCTTGAGCTATGATGGGACGTTCGCCATCTCTGGTTCCTCGTGTCTTACTGTGGAGTGCTAGAATTGTCATTACTGGAATACACGTCAATCCTCCATCTTTAATTTTTACTAATTGGCGGCTATTTTTGTAATTTGGTTTTTGCGCTTATAATCTGTGATCCTTGTATTATGCTTATGACTTATTTTTTATGGTAAATATATGTATGATGATGCATAAAAAAAATGGCCTCATGTTGAACGGTCATGACCCGTAAATGTACAATTTTTTTATCGATTGTAATAAAAAACAATTGAACAGTTTGCTTGTTTTGTGAGTGAGTGCAGAGCCCATCCGCTGTGTGACGCTGCCAATGGAACGGGCCATACGAACCCATAGCCACGGGCCGCCATGACCAGCCACTAAACCAGTCCACCCCATCAAGTCGCTGGGAGCTAGTCCATGTTTATACCTGTTATAAAAAAAAAAAAAATATCCCAAAGTGATGGAAAGTTTGTACGATCATTTATAATGTGGAGAGGCTACAGGAATCCGTCTTCAATTAATTTTATTTTTTTGAGCCACTTTACAGAATTCATTACTAGGTAGCTCAACTGGCAACCCCTAATAAATCCACTAACAAAATCCATAGGTGCTTTAAAAAGGAACGGTCACAAATTTTAATTGTTTTTTTTTCGTCCCCCAAACTCCTCCTCCCCACGTGGTGTAAATGCCGCTGTTCTTCTGATTCCAGTGATGTTTTTCTTGTGTTCCTGTGCCCCTGCGTTCCTGAGATATGACCTCCTCTTCCCTGTATATAAATCTAGTCTTGTTAGCCAACTGGGTGTGGTCCTGACTTCTTTGCGGGAGTCTTAGGGCCACGCCTATTTTGTGTATGTGAAAAAGAAGGCATTATCTCTGGAACAGAGAGGCGTAGAAATAAAAGAAAAACTACGTCTGATTCAGGGGAACGGCAGCATTTAGACTGGGTGTGCAAATACATATTTGTGGTAAGTGGAAGTTAACCCCTTTAATACTAGAAGTCCCAGAAATTTCGAGCTCCATAGAGTTCCAATGGTAGAAATGTTAAATGACCCCTCTCTGGGACTTCTAGTGTTAACACTAGAAGTCCCAGAGAGGGGTCATTTAACATTTCTACCATTGGAACCCTATGGAGCTCGAAATTTCTGGGACTTCTAGTGTTAAAGCGGGAACTTCCACTTCCCTTACATGTTTGCTAGCTTGCAGCTCTCTCCCATCTACCCCATACTTAGTATTCATGTGTTATAGGAAGACTACGCCACACAAGGTTAACAGTGAGGGGTCCCCATACACATCACATGGTTGTCCAACGCCACTGACTTTCATCTTCTATGTGTAGAGGCGCAGGCAAATGTAGGTTTGGTCACGACACACCACACACTGACCAATGTAAGTCATTATGCTACTGCCTACCCCAGAGGACGTCTCATCTGTTGTCTGATGTGACTAGCCCCAAAATTCACTCTGTCCTCGGCGCTCTGTTGTCTGTAACCTGCATCCAATTCTTATCCTACATTAAAGGGTTACTCCCTTCTTCATAAATGAGGTTTGTCAGTTTGTAAATACAAGTGCTTTACTGCTTACTAAAATATTCTACTGTTGATTTACACTTTTTTGTTTACGGCTCGTTGCCTAGGAGACCGACCACTGACACTACGCAGGCCATGTGTAACGCTTACAAGCTCTATTTTGAAGCTGGCCTAGAGCAAGCTACCATCTCTCAGCCAGCTTCAGCGCAGTGCTTATAAGGTAGACAGCAGAGGTGGTCGGTATCCCAGGCAACGAGCTGTAAACAAGTGTTAGTCTCCAGAACGGCTGCAAATTTTTAGTAAGCAGTACCTTTTTTTTTTTTTTCCCCCCGCAAAGCACTATATTGACAATATCCATTAATAAAAAATGGGTGCAAATGTGATGTTACCTGGAGCACATTCTCATACACTAGTCAATAGATTCACACCATTTTTTCCTGCATGGTTCCCATTGATAAACTGGGCAATTCTTGTCATATTATATGGGAGAACTGCGATTGAGTTAACCCACTAATGACTTCTATAAAGTGGCTCGGAGTTGTACTTTCGATTCTAGGTGATGGCCTCGCGCATTTACCATTTTGTGGTCTCTGCAGCTGCACATTGTTGTATTGTTTTGCAGGTTACCTGTGAACATCATTTTGCGATGCTGCCAAAATCTGAATACATTACTGAATGTAACACTGTAACGAGCGAGGAGTATAGGCAATGCATTATTGTATTTAGCTAAAAATGATATTCCAAGGTGACATGTCATGGCATGGCATGTTTATTATTTTATTACCGTTATGAATCACTACACATCTAACACTCTCATTGGCTTATTTAATGTATTTTTATTCCTATGGGAACTGTTTCTCAGTTATAGGGATATTGGCACCTTAGTAAGGATAAGCCGTGCAGGTCTCATAGGTGCAGGTCCCACCACGTGCTCCGCAACAGGGAGGACCCATCTGCCTTCAGTCCGTCATTACAGAAGCCCTCCACTAGATGCGGTGTATCATCTCCACCTCACCGGGACAGGTCGGGGCTTCCTTTCTGGACCTGCATCTATCAGACATGTGCCAATCAGAAAATGACCTATTTTATGTTAAATGCATTTTTAATATGAAATTTTTTTTAAAAAATTGGAATTTTCACACTGCCCACTCGGTATAAAATTGGACTCCTACTTGTGGTGTTCACGTGAATATGATCAGCAATAGACGGACTCCGGTTATTTGTATAGAAGTGTTATCGAAACCATTCTCTGAGGAAATTGTACAGGAGGAAAAGGAAGTGAGTTGTGACATCCCGTATTGTAAATGGTGGATCCTGTTATCTACTGTATATAGAAGGGGGAAAGGTGAGCTGTGACATCCCATATTGTGAATGGTAGGTCCTGTTAGCTGTATATAGAGGTGTTATCCGTCATTGTATAGGAGAACTGTGACATCACCTATTGTAAATGATTCCTGTAATCTGTATATAAAGGGTAGGAGTTGAGCTGTGACATCCCCCTATCACTAATGGTGGTTCCTGTAATCTGCTGTATATAGAGGGGGAGGAAGTAAGCTGTGACATCCTCTATTTTAATGGTAGATCCTGTTATCTGTATATAGAGGTGTTATCAGTCATACAGGAGAAGGTTAGCTGCGACCTCACCTATTGTGAATGGTGGATCCTGTGTTTTCTACTGTATATAAAGCTATTATCAGTCATTATACAGGAGAGTGAGAATGTGAGCTGTGACATTCTATTGTGAATTGTGGACCCTGTTATCTACTGTAGATACAGTTGTTCTCAGTCATTGCACAGGAGGAGGAGGGGAGCTGTGACATCTTATTGTAAATGTTGGATGCTGTAATATATATAAATATATATATAATATATATATAATATATATATAAATTTTTTTTTTTTCTATATCACATCACAATCCAACATTCACAATAAGGCTATGTGCGCACGTTGCGTAACTGCATGCGTCCTGCGTCCCCTGCACAATCTATGGAGATTGTGCAGGGGCCGTGCGCACGTGGCATATTACAACGCAGCGCTTCGGCTACTGCCGAAGCACTGCGTAAAAAGAAGTGACATGTCACTTCTTCCGTGCGCTTTGCCGGCAGCTCCTGCTCTGTCTATGGGAGGAGCTGCAGACAGAGCGCACGTTCTCGCCGGCACCATGCGCCTCAGAACGGAGCTTTTCAGCTGCGCTGTGAAGCGCACCTTTTACGGTGCTGGGCTAGTACGCAACGTGCGCACATACCCTAAGATGTCAATATATATAATCAGTCATTGTACATGAGGAAGTGAGCTGTGACATCTTATTGTGAATGCTGGACTGTGATGTGATATAGAGAGAAAAAATAAATTTTATATAATTCATTTTTATATATATATTTTTATATATATTTATATATTTTTATATACATTTCCAGATTTTTATATATACTATATTTATTTTTATATATTTTCTATATACATTTATATATATTTTATATATATATATATATATATATATATATATATATATATATATATATATATATATATATATTATAATATAATATAATATATAATATATATTATAATATATTTGTGTGTGTGCGCTCATGTTTATGGTAATGAAAAGTCATCTTTACAGAACAGGAAGCCCAGATAGTGTTTAGACCTCGTAGTCAGTATGGAAATTGTAAAAATTGTCAATTTTCTGTTTGTATAGTGAGACAGATATGTATATTATATACAGAGAGAGAGAGAGAGATAATGAATTACATTTAACATAAAACGTCATTGTCTGATGATTTCTTGTTAAGATGGCAATACCCCTTTTGTGATAAAATTCTTGCTGCCTGCAGCCACCACTGGAGGGCGCTCACTGTATACAGCACACTGTACGCTACTACTGCACACAATGTTAGACCTAAAACATGGTGGGGAAATGGATTTGCACTTTAACACTGACTGCTCAAGGCTGACGTTAAGGCTTTTATTCCCATTTTTCTAAGTTTGGGTTTCACTTTACAAACAGGAATAAATTGGGCACCACTAGAAATGTTAGAAATCGGTAAACTACGCATTTATGGCTCTTCTGCATTAAGGACCTGGTTTCCGTACGTTGATTTTGCACATGGTGGCTGGATACTGTTTTCAGTTTATGGGATGATCCTCAGATTAGCACACTTTCTGATGGTGAGGATTGGGGCGCTGCCGCACGCCGCTGGGCTGAACCCCTTTAATAATTGCTTTTGCTCTGCCGGTCGAGATCTGCATAGACTTCCTATGCGGCTCACGCTGGCAGCCATTTTTTTTTTTTTTTTTTGGCCTTTTTTTTTTTTTTTTTTTGCATGCCAAGCTGTTGACCATTCTCTTCCAGTTTTGAGTAATTCCGGGTATAAACATGGCCTAAGTATTTTAACCCTTCCATTGCTGAAGGCCTTCAGCATTGTGAGGGTTAATTGGTCCTTCCTGCCTTTATCCAGTGGGCCCCCCCAGGAGTATAGTGATGTCCCGCGTCTAATCCTCTAGGAGTAAGGAGCGTTGTATGTGTGGGTGCCTGAATGTGTTTGGGCCTTTCTGCGTCCTCATTTCGGTTTTGACTAATTTTTTCTCCTCCCCCAAACAATTGCCTGTTGGACAGACCGCCAATCTGGCTGAAGCCAATGCTTCGGAAGAGGATAAAATCAGAGCAATGATGTCTCAGTCCGGCCATGACTATGACCCGAGCAAGTAAGTCCACGGCAGTCGTGACCGCCCGCAGTCTCCGATCTGACCAGGTTATGGGGGATCGAGATAACATTTTTTTTTTTTAATTCTCTTTAGCTACTTGAAGAAACCTCTGGGGCCTCCGCCTCCAACATACACTTGCTTTCGATGTTTAAAGCCCGGTCATTACATCAAGAATTGTCCTACAAATGGGGTAAGTCTCTCCTCTGAAAAGCAATGGTTAACCGCTGCAAAACGTCAACTCCCAGCGGTCGTCCCCCCTATAAATCCTGAGATCGGTGGGTGTTCGACTCCCTGCACCCCACTGATTAGCTCCTTGGGGTCTTGATGCATTGTATCTCACACAGCGCCATAGTTTGTGTAGTGGCCATGAATGGTACTGCAGCTTTCCACCGGGTGCCATTTTTCTATTAAGCCTTATTTTGCTTTTTATTTTTTCTCTCCAGGACAAAACTTTTGAGTCTGCTCCTAGAATAAAAAAGAGCACAGGGATTCCCCGCAGTTTTATGGTGGAGGTAGAAGATCCCAATATGAGGGGGGCGATGCTTACAAACACTGGAAAATATGCCATACCAACCATTGATGCGTAAGTGTCCCCTGTACAGGATGTAAATTTCATGTTTAAAGGGTTAATCCCATTTTTTAGATCCTATCCCAATATGTAGTAGGCGTAAGGAGAATATTAGCAAATACCTCAAATTAGAAATGTAGTATAGTTCTCCTGATTAGCTATGTCACTTACCTCATGTGCAGGGTATTTCAGTACCTTAGGTATCCATGGTTACGATGACACATATAGTAACAGTTGGTTGATTGTGGTCATAACCATGGCTACCTAAGGTCCTGCAATTCCCTGCACATGAGGTAAGTGACATAGCTAATCAGGAGAACTATACTACATTTCTATGTCACTTACCTAATTGGCAGGGTATTGCAGGACCTTAGGTAGCCATGGTTATAACCACAATCAACCAACTGTTACTATATGTGTCGTCTTAACCATGGATACCTAAGGTCCTGCAATGGCCCTGTACATGAGGTACGAGACATGGCTAATCAGAAGAACTATACTACCCTGCACATTAGGCAAGACACATGGCTAATCAGAAGAACTATTCTTCATTTCTTATTGGAGGTATTTGGTAATATTATTCTTACACCTACTAGATATGTTGAGGCAGAGCTGAAATTCCAGACGTGGAACTTAAAGGGTTATTCCCATCTCTAGGATCCTATCCTAATATGTAGTAGGTGTAATGATATTACCAAATACCTCCAATTAGAAATGTAGTACAGTTCTTCTAATTAGCTATATTACTTATCTCATGTGCAGGTCATTGTAGGACCTTAAATATCCATAGTTACGACCACACATCTAGTCAGTTCTTTACTTGCTCATAGTCATAACCATGGATACCCAAGCTCCTGCAATTCCCTGCACATAAGGTAAGTGACATAGCTAATCAGAACTATACTACATTTCTAATTGGAGGTGTTTCCTAATATTCTTCTTATGGCGCTATTTTGGGGGGGCAAAATTATTTTAAAGGTTACCATAGCTACCACTATTAAACCGTTCCTTCTATTACAGTGTGGCGTATGCTATGGGCAAGAAAGAAAAGCCTCCATTTCTTCCCGAGGCCCAGTCGTCCTCGTCAGAGGAGGAAGACCCCATCCCTGACGAGCTCCTGTGTATGATATGTAAAGATATGATGAGCGATGCCGTCGTTATTCCTTGCTGTGGAAACAGCTATTGTGATGAATGTGAGTATAGCTGCGTGCTAGGGGCTCATTATCACACGGGGCAGAATCGTCAGAAAACAGGAACATTTCTTATGTTATCACCCTAATCAGGAATCTAAGGGTACAGGAACGTTTCCTTGTGTTATCGCCTTTTCTTCATCGTTCCTTATGGGAGACCCAGACCATGGGTGTATAGCTTCTGCCTCCGGAGGACACACAAAGTACTACACTAAAAAGTGTAGCTCCTCCCTCCGAACATATACACCCCCTGGATGACCACATCTAGCCAGTTCAATGCTTTGTGTTCAGGAGGTCACTCACACATGCATTCTCATCTGATTTTTGATTTCAAAGAGTTGGAAGAAAAGCGGGTCCAAGCTGGACTCCCGGCATGTCCCTTCTCACCCCACTGTGTCGGTGGTGCTGTTAAGGTTGATTTTACAAGGCTGGAGCCTTACATGCCGCGCTCCTTCACCATCCCTCGGGCTCTGGCTTGAAGTGGGAGCCATCACGGTTCTCACTGCTTTGCAGGAGACCGGTCTCCATCCGCAGCCCTTTCAGGACCCTGCCGGACGGAGCGCTCACCCCTCAGGGACCTGGCCCTGCGTCTCATAAGCTAAGTATTGAGATGTTATTGAGGGGTCCCTTGTACATTTATTGTGGGGAGAGTGTGTTATTTCACTTTGCTGTGATTTCCGGCCGGTTGTCTGGTTTACTCCTGAGAACCGCGCCGAGGGTGCCTGCTCGTCGGCCGCATGGGAAAATTTAGGCCCCGGCTGCGGGCTAGTTTCGTTTTCACTGCCCCTGCATGTCAGTCATGCAGGGGGACAGTGCGGTGCCGCTCAGCACAGGGGAGGACACTCCTCTCTGAGGAGATGTTTCCCTCCCCTGTATTTCTCCTTGGCCCTCCGGTTCCCGCTCTTGGACTAAACCCCGCCCCCCCCCCTCCTCACTCCGGCGCCATTTTATCAGCGTTCACACACTGATCGGCGCTGGCTGCTGCAGCTACTGCATCTGTCTGGGGGTCCAAGCTGTGGAATCCGGAGGGCACACAAAACGGTCCCTTTCTTGTACACTCTCTGGGGGTCATTCTGAAGGAGTGTATTCTTTACTGCAGAACCTCCACCTCAGCAGCATGTCTCTCACTAGGAGCAAGGCTTTACTCTATATGCACTGCATGTCAGCTCATTCTGCTTAACCGAGCACATATCCACATTGTGATGCCTGCTCTAATATGGTGGTGCCTCAGCCTGGAGCCTCCCCAGTGGTCCCTCCGGCTGCTCCGGCCCCGGTGGCTGAACCCCTGGCTTGGGTAGCATCGTTTTCTAAAGCTATCTCCCAGTCCTTTGCCGACTCCATGGGACAGCTGTCCCGGACTCTGCTGACCATGCATCAGCCCCCTTCTCAGGGCGCCTCTGCTGCTCCGACTCGCTCTGCAGAGCTCACAGAGGATTTTTCATCTGTTCCCGGACCCCGTCCTCCTAAACGGAGACGCAGGGACTCTTCTCCTTCCTTGTCCCACGGCTCTGATTCACGAGCTGAATTGCAGGGCGAGGAGGATGCCTTTACTGTGGGCTCGGACGCTACCTCTATGTACCCCATTGATCTATCTGAAGGTGATGCGGATGTTAGTGACTTGATTGCGTCCATTATTTCCGTACTGAACCTCAATCCACCAGTGTCAGAGGAACAAGCCTCTCTGGTAGAAAAACACCAGTTTACCTCACCTAAGAGAGCTAGGAGTATGTTTTTTTTAACCACTCCAGTTTTCAGGCCACTGTGACCAAGCCCAGGGCCTGTCCTGACAAACGCTTTCCAAAGCGTAGTTCTGATGACCGTTTTCCCTTTCCACCAGAGGTGGTCAAGGAGTGGGCTCATTCACCAAAGGTAGATCCTCCGGTGTCTAGAATCTCAGCCCGGACAGTTGTATCTGTGGCTGATGGCACCTCACTTAAGGATCCCACTGACCGCCAGGTTGACCTTCTGGCCAAATCTGTGTATGAAGCTGCGGGGCCTCGTTCTCCCCGTCTTTTGCAGCAGTGTGGGCTCTTAAGGCAGTCTCTGCTTCTCTGGCGGAGATACATTCCCTCGCCAGGGACTCTATGCCCGAAATGGTTACCTTAACTTCCCAGGCTTCGGCTTTTTCATCCTACGCCATGTCTGCCATTCTAGAGGCTTCTCACCGCACGGCGGTGGCTTCCGCTAATTCCCTCGCGATCCGCAGGATCTTGTGGCTTCGAGAGTGGAAAGCAGACGCTTCTTCCAAGAAGTACCTTGCTGGGCTCCCCTTTGCTGGGTCCCGGCTGTTCGGTGAACAACTGGATGAAATTATTAAGGAAGCTACTGGCGGGAAGAGTACTTCCTTGCCACAAATTAAAACCAGGAAACCTGTCCAGGGCAGGAACCAGTCGAGGTTTCGTTCCTTTCGTTCCTCTAACTGGTCCTCCTCTACGCCCTCAGCCTCGTCCACTAACTCAGCCAAGGATCGAAAACCCAGCTGCCGCACGAAGCCGCGTCCTCAGAAGAACGGAGGAGCCGCTGCCACTAAGGCAGCCTCCTCTTGACTATCTGGCTGCGCCAGCAACGTCCTTGGTCGGTGGCAGGCTCTCCCACTTTGGCGACGTGTGGTTTCAACACGTCTCCGATCAGTGGGTGCGGGATATCATCTCCCACGGCTACAGGATAGAATTTTCTTCCAGCCCGCCAAACAGATTTTTTCTGTCCACTCCCCCCTGCTCCAAAGCCGCCGCCTTCTCTCAGGCCGTGGCATCCTTGCAGGCCAACGGAGTAATTGTACCGGTTCCCGCCCGGGAACGGTTCAGAGGTTTCTACTCAAACCTCTTCCTAGTCCCCAAAAAGGACGGTTCCTTCCGGCCCATCCTGGATCTCAAGCTTCTCAACAAGCATGTTCAGGTGCGGCATTTTCGCATGGAGTCTCTGCGATCGGTCATTTCCTCAATGACCCAAGGAGATTTTCTAGCATCCATCGACATCAGAGATGCCTATCTGCATGTGCCAATTGCAGTTTCACACCAGCGTTGGCTACGTTTTGCAATCGGAGAGGAACATTTCCAATTCGTGGCTCTCCCGTTCGGGTTAGCCACGGCCCCTCGTGTATTCACCAAGGTCATGGCAGCAGTGGTTGCGGTTCTGCACCTCCAGGGGTTGGCAGTGATTCCTTACCTGGACGACCTTCTTGTCAAGGCTCCATCCAGTGCAGACTGTCAGCGGAGTGTCTCGCTCACTCTCGCCACTCTAGTCCAATTCGGGTAGCTTGTCAATCTGCCCAAGTCCACTCTGACCCCGACCCAGAAACTTGCGTACCTAGGGATGCAATTCGAGACTCTGCCGGCACTTGTGAAGCTGCCCTTAGTCAAACAGCAGTCCCTCCATCTGGCGATGCGTTCTCTGTTGAAGCCCCGCCGTCATTCCATCAGGCACCTAATGCAGGTGCTGGGTCAGATGGTGGCGTCAATGGAAGCGGTTCCCTTTGCCCAGTTCCATCTGCGTCCTCTGCAGCTGGACATTCTCCGCTTTTGGGACAAGCGGACCTCTTCCTTGCACAGGCTAGTGGCTCTGTCGCCACAGACCAGGATCTCTCTTCAGTGGTGGCTTCGGCCCCTCTCTCTGTCTCAGGGGCGCTCCTTTCTGGCCCCGTCCTGGGTGATCCTCACCACGGATGCCAGTCTATCCGGCTGGGGAGCAGTATTTCTCCACCACAGAGCACAGGGCACTTGCACTCCGTCCGAATCAGCCCTCTCGATCAATGTGCTGGAAATCAGAGCTGTGCTCCTAGCTCTCGTAGCCTTTCACCACCTGTTGGCGGGCAAGCACATTCGAGTCCAGTCAGACAACGCGACAGCAGTTGCCTACATCAATCACCAGGGCGGGACTCGCAGCCGCCTAGCAATGTTGGAAGTTCAACGTATCCTTCAGTGGACGGAGGACTCCAAGTCCACCATATCCGCAGTCCACATCCCAGGCGTGGAAAACTGGGAGGCAGATTATCTCAGCCGTCAAACCGTGGACAGCGGCGAGTGGGCCCTGCATCCGGCAGTGTTCCGGTCGATCTGCCGCAAGTGGGGCACTCCGGAAGTGGATCTAATGGCATCCCGGCACAACAACAAGGTCCCGGTTTACGTGGCTCGCTCCCACGATCCTCTGGCCTTTGCAGCGGACGCGCTGGTTCAGGATTGGTCCCAGTTCCGTCTGGCGTACGTGTTTCCCCCTCTAGCTCTCTTGCCCAGAGTCCTGCGCAAGATCAGAATGGAGGGCCGTCAGGTCATAATCATTGCTCCAGACTGGCCCAGGCGAGCTTGGTACCCAGACCTGCTCCGTCTGTCCGTAGACATGCCGTGGCATCTCCCGGACCGCCCAGACCTTCTCTCACAAGGTCCGTTTTTCCGCCAGAATTCTGCGGCTCTCAGATTGACGGCGTGGCTCTTGAGTCCTGGATCCTGACTGCTTCAGGCATTCCTTCCGAGGTCATCTCCACTATGACTCAGGCTCGGAAGTCTTCCTCGGCCAGGATTTACCACAGGACTTGGAGAATTTTCCTGTCCTGGTGTCGCTCTTCCGGCCACGCCCCTTGGCCTTTTTCCTTGCCGACCATCCTGTCCTTTCTACAGTCCGGTCTGCAGCTAGGACTATCCCTCAATTCCCTCAAGGGACAGGTCTCGGCTCTGTCAGTGTTGTTCCAGCGGCGTATCGCCCGGCTGGCTCAGATCTGCACCTTTTATACAGGGCGCATCTCACATCATTCCTCCTTATCGGCGGCCTCTGGATCCCTGGGACCTTAATCTGGTCCTCACGGCCTTACAGAAACCCCCCTTTGAGCCTCTTAGGGAGGTTTCTTTGTTTCGACTTTCACAGAAAGTGGTCTTTCTGGTGGCCATAACTTCTCTCAGGAGAGTCTCTGATTTGGCTGCGCTCTCTTCGGAGTCACCCTTTTTGGTTTTTCACCAAGACAAGGTGGTTCTCCGTCCGGCTCCGGACTTTCTCCCTAAGGTGGTGTCTCCTTTCCACCTTAACCAGGACATTTCATTGCCTTCCCTTTGTCCGGCCCCTGTGCATCGCTTTGAGAAAGCGTTGCATACTTTAGATTTGGTGCGGGCGCTCCGGATCTATGTGTCACGCACCGCTGTTCTTAGGCGGTGCACCTCTCTCTTTATGCTAACCACGGGTCAGCGCAAGGGTCTCTCGGCTTCTAAACCGACCCTAGCTCGTTGGATTAGGTCGGCCATATCCGATGCCTACCAGTGTTCTCAGGTGCCCCCACCGCCAGGGATTAAGGCGCACTCGACCAGAGCTGTCGGTGCCTCCTGGGCTTTCAGGCACCAGGCTACGGCTCAGCAGGTCTGTCAGGCTGCCACTTGGTCTAGTCTGCACACCTTTTCGAAGCACTACCAAGTGCATGCTCATGCTTCGGCAGATGCGAGCTTGGGCAGACGCATCCTTCAGGCGGCTGTCGCCCATTTGTGAAGTTAGGCTCCGCCTACTTCTCAGTTTTCTGTTTATTTCCCACCCATGGACTGCTTTGAGACGTCCCATGGTCTGGGTCTCCCATAAGGAACGATGAAGAAAAAGAGAATTTTGTTTACTTACCGTAAATTCTTTTTCTTATAGTTCCGACATGGGAGACCCAGCACCCTCCCTGTTGCCTGTTGGCAGTTCTTGTTCCGTGTGTTTTTCACCGGCTGTTGTTGTAGACAGAGGTTCCGGTTATTCCGGGTTTTACTCTATCTCTACTTGTGGGTGGATGTCCTCCTTCAGCTTTTGCACTAAACTGGCTAGATTTGGTCATCCAGGGGGTGTATATGCCCGGAGGGAGGAGCTACACTTTTTAGTGTAGTACTTTGTGTGTCCTCCGGAGGCAGAAGCTATACACCCAAGGTCTGGGTCTCCCAATACGGAACTATAAGAAAAATAATTTACGGTAAATAACAAAATTCTCTTTTTTCTGATTCCGCAGTACAGTGTTCAGTGACATCATAAAAATAAATCTTTATTTTTTATATAGCGCTACCATATTCCACAGCGCTTTACATACATTAACGACACTGTCCCCATCGGGGCTCACAATCTAAATTCCCTATCTGTATGTTTTTGGAGTGTGGGAGGAAACCGGAGACCCCGGAGGAAACCCACGCAAACACGGGGAGAACATACAAACTCCTTACAGATGTTGTCCTTAGTGGGACTAGAACCCAAGACCCCAGCGCTGCAAGCCTGCAGTGCTAACGACTGAGCCACCACAAGCCTGCAGTGCTAACCACTGAGCCACCACAAGACTGCAGTGCTAACAACTGAGCCACCGTGCCGCCCAGTGTGACATTCATCATGAATACTGGAGCGTTTCACCATGTGATCACAGAGGATGTGTTTGGTTCAGCTATGTGTGGTGGTGTTTTATGTCTATTGTATGATTTAAGCCCCCTCGTATGAATTAGACCAATGTGGGCCATGCCCCCCCCCCCTCCCGATATTGACTGGTACGGATGACACCGTCCAACTGATAGTCAGGGGAGAGGTCGATATGGCCGCTCCGATTTTGGACAGCCAATTGCTTTGTTCTCTCGGAGACGTCAGTCTGCGGCATTTCCATAGAAAACACAGGAGCACTCCACCACGTAAGGGTTAAATTGTTCCTGTCTTTTTACTTCTTAATGCATTATCATTAATAGGTGGCTCAGTGGCTAGCACTGCAGTCTTGTGGTGGCTCAGTGGTTAGCACTGCAGTCTTGCAGCGCTGGGGTCCTGGGTTCAAATCCTACGAAGGACACCATCTGCAAGGAGTTTGTATGTTCTCCCCGTGTTTGCGTGGCTTTCCTCCGGGTTCTCCGGTTTCCTCCCACACTCTAAAGACATACAGATAGGGACTCTAGATTGTGAGCCCCAATGGGGACAGTGTTACCAATGTATGTAAAGCGCTGTGAAATATGTTAGTACTATATAAAAATAAAGATTTAATAAAGAAAGGGGTATTCCTGCCTCAGAGATTCCAATATGTATTAGGTATAATAATATTACCAAATACCTCCAATTAGAAATGTAGTATAGTTCTCCTCATTAGTTATTTCACTTACCTCATGTTCAGGGCATTAAGTAGCCATGGTTACGAT
Source organism: Anomaloglossus baeobatrachus (assembly GCF_048569485.1). Classification (NCBI taxonomy): domain Eukaryota; kingdom Metazoa; phylum Chordata; class Amphibia; order Anura; family Aromobatidae; genus Anomaloglossus; species Anomaloglossus baeobatrachus. The sequence continues at coordinate 272,708,781 of NC_134359.1, forward strand.
CACGGCAACTAACTGTGACAATATGCTTGGTCATAACCATAGATACCTAAGGTCCTGCAATGCCTTTCACATGAGGTAAGCTAGATAGTGAATCAGAAGGACTATACTACATTTCTAATAGAGGTATTTCTAATTCTTTATTATTATTATTAGTATTATTATTATTATTAATAATTTATAAATATATAATATCTAAATAAAAATAATATAATTTATAAATAAAAATAATATAATTCATAAATAAAAATATAATTTATAAATAATAAATACATAATGCATAATACATATGTATTATTTATGTATTATTATTTATAAATTATTAATTATAATAATAAACCTACCTATTCAGATAGGATCTTGGAGATGCAAATAACCCTTTAAGTTCCAAGTAGTGGTAGTGGTAGTACGTAGTAGGTAGTACGTAGTAGGTGGTAGTAGGTAGTACGTAGTAGGTGGTTGTAGGTGGTAGTAGGTAGTACGTAGTAGGTTGTAGTAGGTAGTACGTAGTAGGTAGTGGTAGTACGTAGTAGTGGTGGTGGTGGTACGTAGTGGTAGTGGTACGTAGTCGTAGTGGTAGTGGTACGTAGTGGTAGTGGTAGTAGTACGTAGTGGTAGTAGTACGTAGTATAATCCTCCTGATTAGCGATGTCTCTTACCTCATTTGCAGGGCATTGCACTAGCTTAGGTATCCATGGCTATGACTACTCATAGTAACAGTTAATTGCTAGTGGTATACCTCAAATATTCGGCTTTGCGAATATTTTCAAAATTAGTCACCGCTATGTGAATATTCGATGCGCAATGTAAGTCTATAGGAAGCCCGATTAGTTCCGAATAGTTGCTATTCGGGTTTCTCATAGACTTACATTGTGCATTGAATAGTTGAATAGCAGCGATCTATTTGGAAAATATTTGCGAAGCCGAATATTTGAGATATTCGATCATAGACACCTAAGGTAAGGGACATAGCTAATCAGGAGATCTATACTACATTTCTAATTGGAGGTATTTGCTAATATTATTATTATTACACATACTACATACCTGGATAGGATCTTGGAGATGGGAATACCCCTTTTAAATATGATTTCTCGTATTATATGGATCCTGGCTGTAATTTTGTCATATACTCCACATTTAGGTATCCGCACCTCTCTGCTGGAATCGGAGGATCACACGTGCCCGACCTGCCATCAGAATGAAGTCTCTCCTGATAACTTAATTGCCAATAAATTCCTACGTCAGGTGCTGCTATATTACTTATTTTATTTTTTATGACCTAAGTAACTTCTCATTTGATAGCTTTGTTTCCTCAGTTACTAATTAATCACTCATTTTGCTGCTTTTAGGCTGTGAATAATTTTAAAAATGAAACTGGTTATACAAAGAGGATCCGTAAACAGCAGAGTGCTCCCCAGCAGCGGCAGCCGCCGCAACCGGCTCCACCGCAACGTAGCGCCGCGCAGCCGCCACCGCAGCGTCCGGTGCAGTCTCGCCAGCAAGATCCTCTTATAGCGCCCACCACTTCAGCACCTACTCCACGCTCATCATCCCCGAGCCCGGCTCCTACTACTACTACTACTACTACTACTACTACCACGACAGCCGCACCCAGCACTGCACCATCAAATTCACAGCCTCCGCCAGTAGCGCCTCCGCCGGTGGCACCACCACCTACAGAACCAGTAATAAAGCCGGCACCGGTCCATAAGGAGAGGGAGAAATCGGAGCGAGAAAGAGAGCGAGAGTCTACGTATCACCAGTAAGCTGGTTTTGCGATACTTTATTGGCCTTTAAAGCGTCTGAAAATATAAGATGACTCTTTTTTTGGCTTTTTATGGTCCGCGACAAATCGCAGTGATGTGGCATTTTTAGATTTCGATACTGATTTGGACATTGTATTTCTTCGGCGCTCCATTGGGAGACCCAGCCGATTGGGTGTATAGCTACTGCCTCCGGAGGTCACACAAAGTATTACACTAAAAAGTGTAAGGCCCCTCCCCTTCTGCATATACACCCCCCGTGGGATCACGGGCTGCTTCAGTTTTCTGCTTTGTGCGAAGGAGGTCAGACATCCACGCATAGCTCCACTGTTTTTAGTCAGCAGCAGCTGCTGACTATGTCGGTTGGAAGAAAAGTGGGCCCATATGGGGCCCCCAGCATGCTCCCTTCTCACCCCACTTTTGTCGGGTGTTTGTTAAGGTTGAGGTACCCATTGCGGGTACGGAGGCTGGAGCCCACATGCTGTTTTCCTTCTCCATCCCCCTGAAGGGCTCTGGTGAAGTGGGATCTTACCGGTCTCCAGGCACTGAGACCGGGCTCCATCCACAGACCCGGAGAACCTGCTGGATATGGAGCTGGGTATCGTCAGGGACAGGGCCCTGCTACATTAAGGTACTCTGTGTCCCCGTACACATCGCGCACACACACACCAGCATTGCTGGGAGTGCTAGTGCGCCGGGGACAACAGCGCGGAGCGCTTGTGCTATTATTCACTGCAGCTTAGCTGAGTGAATTTATGTGTTAGAAACTGCCGCGCCGGCCGCTGCGGGGTGTTTTACACTGTGGCGCGGCTGGGACTTGTGGTGCGCCGGGGACTTCCGCGCTGGCCGTGCACGCGGACGGCCGCGCTTATTACTCGAGTCCCCGGCTTTGCGGCCTAGTTTTCACTTCGTTCCCGCCCCCAGCCCTGCCAGTCAGGGGAGGGGCGGGACGCTGTACAGAAAGTCAGCGCCGAGAGCTGGAGTCTGCTTTGCATTCTCCAGCCCCCTTCACTGAACACAGTGGGACGCCGGTTTCCCGCTCTTGTCTGGGGCACGCCCACGGCCCGCCCCTCTTCACAAGACGCCGGCGGCCATTCCTGCACGCAGTCTGGGCTGGAGAAGGGAGACAAGCTCTGGGCAACCAGTCACAGGATTCGGGCGACCACACACCCGCTTTTGTGCGGGCGGTAAGCGGCACCTGAAGTGCTGACCCCACTAATGCCATTTGTACTTTATGCCTAGATGGCTAGACTACAGCAGCAAAAAGCAAGGGTGCTAAGGCACAGGCTTTCTAGGCTGCTTGTATTGCATGTGCTGAAGTGTTCATTTGTACTTTATGCTTGTATGCTATACATTGCACTGTACGGTCGCTATTCTTGGCTATATACTCCTAGATGGCTGGACAACAGCAGCAAAAAAGCAAGGGTGCTAAGGCACAGGTTTTCTATGCTGCTTGTATTGCATGTGCTGAAGTGTTCATTTGTACTTTCTGCTTGTATGCTATACATTGCATTGTACGGTCGCTATTCTTGGCTATATACTTCTAGACAGCAGCAAAAAAGCTAGGGTGCCAAGGCACAGGCTTTCTATGCTGCTTGTACTGCAGGTTCCACTGTCCCCATTGTGTGCAATGCTCCCCTGTAGCACTTGGTCAGCCGGGGTATCTGCTAGAGGTGGCCAAAGGAACCACCTGTGAACCCTGTCCAGGGACAGGGACGGAGTGGCAGTTTTGGCTGATAGATGTCTGTGACTGTGACTAACATCTTAGAGACTTTGCAGTCCAGACGGACCATGGGCAATATTGATACAATGCTCCTGGGCCACCCTCATTTGGAACAAATCAGTGCTCCGGGGGGGTCCCATGCATCCCAGGGCGCAGGCTCTGACAACAGTCCCAGACAGCCTAAGCGAGCTCGCTGGGAGCGGCACTCGGCTTCATCACTGGTTAGGGTCCCAGCAAGACTCTCTGTATGATGAGGCAGACGTAGCTGATCAGGACTCTGATCCTGAGACCGCTCTCAATCCGGATACACCGGATGGTGACGCCATAGTGAATGTTCTTCTAGCGTCCATCAATGGAATGTTGGATATTTCTCCCTCAGCTCCTCCGGTGGAGGAGTCAGCTTCGCAGCAGGAGAAATTCCTTTTTCAATGTCTCAAGCGTATATTGAGTACTTTTCCGGCCACTCTGACTTCAGAGAAGCAATCCGGAAACACCACGCTTATCCAGACAAGCGTTTCTCCACACGTCTTTAGGATACGCGTTATCCCTTTCCCCCTGACGTGGTCAAGCGCTGGACCTAGTGTCCAAAGGTGGATCCCCCAATCTCCAGGCTTGCGGCTAGATCCATAGTTGCAGTGGAAGATGGGACTTCACTTAAAGATGCCATTGTCAGACAGATGGTCCTCTGGTTGAATTCTGTCTATGAAGCTATCGGCGCGTCGGTTGGCTCCGGCATTCGCAGCCGTACGGGCATTCCAAGCTATTTCAGCTGGTCTTGCGCACGTGGACACTGTCACATGTACATCTGTGCCGCAGATGGCGTCCTTAACCTCGCAATGTCTGCATTGCGACTTACGCTATTAATGCTGTCCTGCACTCTACGAGCCGTACGTCAGTGGCGTCCGCCAACTCCGTGGTTTTACGCAGAGCCTTGTGGTTGAGGGAATGGAAAGCAGATTCTGCTTCCAAAACAGTGCTTAACCAGTTTGCCATTATCTGGTGACAGACTGTTTGGTCAGCGATTGGATGAAATCCTTAAACAGTCCAAGGGTAAGGACTCTTCCTTACACCACCCCAGATCAAACAACACCCAACAGAGGAAGGGACAGTCGAGGTTTCGGTCCTTCCCAGGCTCGGGCAGGTCCCAATTGTCCTCGTCCAAAAGGACTCAAAAGGCTCAGAGAGGCGCAGATTCCTGGCGGGCTCAATCACGCCCAAGGAAGGCAGCCGGAGGAACCGATACCAAAGCGGTTTCCTCATGACGTTCAGCCCTCTCTCTCCGCATCCGCGGTCGGTGGCAGACTCTCCCGCTTGGCGACATTTAGCTGCCACAGGTCAAGGACCGGTGGGTGAGAGACATTTTGTCTCACGTGTACAGGATGGAGTTATGTTCTCGTCCTCCGACTAGATCTTCTGAACTTCATCACCTTCCGACCGAGCCGATGCTCTTCTGCAGGCAGAAGGAGTGGTAATCCCTGTTCCTCCTCAGGAACAAGATACGGTTTTTACTTCAATCTGGTTGTGGTACCAAAAAACGACGGTTCTTTCCGTTCCGTTTTGGGCCTAAAACTGCTCAACAAGCACGTGAAAACCAGACGGTTCCGGAGGAAATCCCCCCGCTCCGTCATTGTCTCAATGTCTCAAGGAGGTTTCCTACCGTCAATAGACATCAGGATGCTTATCTCCACGTGCCGATTGCTCCAGAGCACCGGTGTTGGCTACGATTCGTTATTGAAGACGAGCATCTTCAGTTCGTAGCCCTGCCCTTCGGTCTGGTGACAGCCCCACGGCTTTTCACCAAGTTATGGCAGCAGTGGGAGCAGTCCTGCACTCTCAGGGTCACTCTGTGATCCCTTACTTGGACGATCTACTCGTCAAGGCACCCTCTCAAGAGGCATGCCAACACAGCCTGAACGTGGCGCTGGAGACTCTCCAGAGTTTCGGGTGGATCATAAACTTTTTAAAGTTAAATCTGACCGACCCAATCGCTGACATATCTTGGCATGGAGCTTCACACTCTCTCAGCGATAGTGCAGCTCCCGCTGGACATACGGCGTTCACTACAGACGGGGGTGCAGTCTCTCCCTCAAAGCCAGTCACACCCCTTAAGACGCCTCGTGCAGAGGCAGTCTCTTTCGCGCAGTTTTCATCTGCGTCCACTTCTATAGGACATTCTTCGCCAATGGGATGGGAAGTCGACGTCCCTAGACAGGAACGTACCCCTTTCTCAGGCGGGCAAGGACTCTCTTCAGAGGAGTCCACCCTTCAGATCAATGTTCTGGAAACCTGGGCAGGGTATCTTGCCCTGCAAGCCTTCCAGCAGAGGCTGGAAGGCAAACAGATCCGAATTCAGTCGGTCAACTTCGCAGCGGTGGCATACATCAACCACCAAGGCGGGACACGCAGTCGGCAAGCCTCCCAGGAAGTCCGGCGGATTCGGATGTGGGTGTAAGACGGAGCATACACCATATCCGCAGTTCACATCCCGGGCGTAGAAAACTGGGAAGCAGACTTCCTCAGTCGCCAGGGCATGGACGCAGGGGAATGGTTTCGGCACCCGGACGGGTGTCAAGAAATCTGTAGCCGCTGGGGGAGGCCGGACGTCGACCTAATGGCGTCTCGGCACAACCACAAGGCCCCGATTTTCATGGCGCGGTCTCACGATCAAAGAGCTCTGGCGGCAGACGCCTTAGTTCAGGATTGGTCGCAGGTCCAGCTACCCTCTGTGTTTCCCCATCTGGCACTGTTGCCAGAGAGCTACGCAAGATCAGCTCCGATTGCCGCCGCGCCATCCTCGTCGCCCCAGACTGGCCGAGGAGGTCGTGGTACCCGCATCTGTGGCATCTCACGGTCGGCCAACCGTGGGCACTACCAGACCGGCCAGACTTTCTGTCCCAAGGGCCGTTTTTTCCATCTGAATTCTACAGCCCTGAACCTGACTGTGTGGCCATTGAGTCCTGGATCCTAGCGTCTTCAGGATTATCTCAAGACGTCATTGCCACCATGAGACGGGCTAGGAAGCCGACGTCTGCCAAGATCTACCACACGACGTGGAAGATATTCTTATCTTAGTGCTCTGCTCAGGGAGTGTCTCCCTGGACATTTGCATTGCCTACTTTTCCTTCCTTCCTGCAATCTGGTTTGGGAAAAGGTTTGTCGCTCGGCTCCCGTAACGGACGAGTCCCAGCGCTGTCTGTATTCTTTCAGAAGCGCATAGTACGACTTCCTCAGGTACGCACGTTCCTGCAGGGGGTTTGTCACATTGTCCCTCCGTACAAGAGGCCGTTAGACCCATGGGATCTGAACAGGGTACTAATTGCTCTCCAGGAGCCGCCCTTTGAGCCTCTGAGGGATGTTTCACTTTCTCGACTTTCACAGAAAGTGGCCTTTTTGGTAGCGGTCACGTCTCTTCAGAGAGTGTCCGAGCTAGCAGCGCGGTCATCCAAAGCTCCCTTCCTGGTGTTTCACCAAGACAAGGTAGTGCTGCGCCTGATTCCGGGGTTTCTCCCTAAGGTGGTATCCCCCTTTCATCTCAGTCAGGATATCTCCTTACCTTCCTTTTGTCCTCATCCAGTTCATCGATGTGAATTGGATTTGCATATGTTGGATCTGATGAGAGCGCTCAGAATCTACTTTTCCCGCACGGCGCCCCTGCGCCGCTCGGGTGCACTCTTTGTACTTGTCGCTGGTCAGCGCAAAGGGTCGCAGGCTTACAAATCCACCCTGGCTCGAGGGATCATGGAACCAATTCTTGAAGCTGTCCGCTCTGCTGGGCTTCCGGTTCCATCAGGGCTGAAGGCCCATTCTACCAGAGCCGTGGGTGCGTCCTGGGCATTACGACACCAGGCTACGACTCAGCAGGTGTGCCAGGCGGCTACCTGGGCGAGTCTGCACACCTTCACCAAACATTATCAGGTGCATGCCTACGCTTAGGCGGATGCCAGCCTAAGTAGAAGAGTCCTGCAGGCGGCGGTTGCCTCCATGTAGGGAAGGGCTGTTTTTTACAGTCCAAACTTGAGGTATTAATTTACCCACCCAGGGACTGCTTTTGGACGTCCCAATCGTCTGGGTCTCCCAATGGAGCGCCGAAGAAGAAGGGAATTTTGTTACTTACCGTAAATTCCTTTTCTTCTAGCTCCAATTGGGAGACCCAGCACCCGCCCCTGTTCCTTCGGGATTTTTGGTTGTTCGGGTACACATGTTGTTCATGTTGAAGGGTTTCAGTTCACCGATGTTCCTTCGGATTGAATTGTTTAACCAGTTATTGGCTTTCCTCCTTCTTGCTTTTGCACTAAAACTGAAGCAGCCCGTGATCCCACGGGGGGTGTATATGCAGAAGGGGAGGGGCCTTACACTTTTTAGTGTAATACTTTGTGTGGCCTCCGGAGGCAGTAGCTATACACCCAATCGGCTGGGTCTCCCAATTGGAGCTAGAAGAAAAGGAATTTACGGTAAGTAACAAAATTCCCTTCTTTTTGGTTTTTATAAGACGCACCCCAAATTTAGAGAAAAAAGGGTCCGTCTTATAATCCCGGGGGTGGCAGTGGTGAAGGAGCGGGGTCACAGGAGGCAGGGGCGGTGGTGGAGCAGAGCGATGCTGCGGGTGGTGCGGCGGGTGTCGCAGATGGTGGGCACTGTGAGGTAGGCAACATCCAGAAACTGTTGGCGGTGCGGACTTCAAAGAAATGGCGCCCGGAGTCGGCGCATATGCAGATTGAGCTAACAGCTCAATGACAAGTCGACACCTCATCTGCGCATGCGCCACCTCCTGGCGCCAATGTCCTTTTAAGTCCGCTGCTGGTAGATCAATGGGCCGGAGGCGGCGCATGCACAGATATCATCTTGAGCCAAGAGCTCCATCTGCGCACGCGCCGACTCCGAGCGCCATTATTTGAAGCCCGCACTGCGACATTTTCAGGATGGCTCCTGTCTCACTGCTCACAGCACAGTGCCCCCAGCCACAGCGGCCACAGCATCACCCCTGCCTCCTGCTACCCCTCTCCACCACCTCCCATTAAGCTACATTCGGATTAGAAGACGCACCCCTCATTTTCCTCCCAAATTTTTGGCAGGAAAAGTGTGTCTTGCAATCCGAAAAATACAGTGTGTCATTCCTATAGCGTGAGGTGGAAGAGGTTTATTCTCTGTAGGGACTTCTAGATGTTTGACAGAATCCCTAAGGTTAGGTTCAAATTTCCGTTTTAAATCCGTCAGCGACGGATCAGTCGTTTTTTAGATGTCAACTGACGCAATGGATGTGTTTTTCACAAAAATCCTGTGAAAAAACGGATGTCACGTCCGTTACATCCGCTGTGCATCCGTTTTTTGACTGATCAGTCATGATCTGTTTGTGTTTGGGACAGCCCAGTGGGTGTGCCGAACCTGCTGGGCATGCTCAGTAGAGCATGACTGAATCCAGCGCTGGATTCCGTCATAAGACGGATTACGATGGAATCCAGCGCCATAGACAAACATTACAAGCTTGACTGATGGCGACGGATTCCTGCGCAGCGCGTTAATTTTGACGGCCCTAAAAATGTTACATTCTGCGTTGCTCCTGCCCGGCGGTCAGTCCAAAAACGACTGACCGCGACGCAGCGGATGCAACGCAAGGTAATCCGCCACTAATACAAGTCTATGGGACACAACGGAATCTGCTAAACAGATTGCGTTGTTTACCAGAGCCGTGGATTGTGACTGATACATTTTAAGGGAAATGTGAACCTAGCCTAAGACACAGGATGGAATGTTTAATTATTTTTAGTATTTTTTTTTTCTAATAATTTTGTCTTTTTTTTTTTTTAATTTTTTTTCTTTTTTTTTGTTAATCAGTCATGAAAAGCGTGAAAGCTCTCGTTCTTCTGTCTCATCGGGGAGCAGTTTACCGCTGCCCAACAATAGCCATCTGGGAGACAAAGTGAGTCTTTACACTTTATATACTATGTTTAACCAAAAATTGCAGAAAAATAAAAAATCCTCAACTCTTTGCATTTTTTTTTCCTTGCTATAGGGCTTCCATGTGCCGGTACTGGGACAGATGCCGCCGTCTACTCACCACCTCCCTCCTCCGAGTACGTAGTGGTCAGGGGGCGATGGCTTCCGTTTTGTATCTTTTTATGTGCCTATTGCCAGATGAGTATTAAATGTTCTGGTTTTGTGCCGTTATTTTGGCTTGTGTATTATGGCCGCAGTGCCGGAGGGGTTCGGCAGAGCTTCGGTCACATACACTCCTGTGACGGTCGTAGTTTGGTTCAGTTTTGGGCTAATAAAATAGGGTTAACATTTTACAGTTCTCGAAGTTCGGTTATTGCTTAGGGAATTCGGGGCATGGCTGGATTATTAATATCCCAGTGTAAAAGCCACGAGAAGGAGAAAACGGTTGTTGATGGATGTCCTCAGCAAGTGCAAAAATTAAGAGGGGGAGCAATGGCCGCCCCTCACCTCTCCGCTCTTCATGCCCTGCGTCCGCTCACAAGCTCGGGGACCACAAGCAGGACTTTACTTTACTCCGGGCTATTTGCTGGTGTCGTAAGGATCTTCATCTCATAGCAGTTTATTAACGCACTTATGGCCGGGGTGGGCAATTAATTTTCCTGGGGGACTACATGAGACAGTGACTGGTGTGGAGGCCGAACCAATACTGCTCAATATTAACATATTAATTATTTTATGTTCATATTGTATCACTTAATATTGAGCAGAATAAAGTATTCTGACCTCCCCTATATACAAAATGAAAACTAATACACAGACCCCATTATACCGTATGAGGCCCCACACAAACCTATATATAGTATGAGGTTCCACACAGCCACCTAAATACAGGATAAGCCCCCAATATACAGTGGGCTCTCACATAGTCCCTCTATATACAGGACGAGCCTGCACATAGCTTTATAAATACATTGATCCCCTTATAGGCTCCTATATACAGTCAGCCCTTTATATCCTCCTATATACAAGAGCCCCTTGTAGCCTCCTATATACAAGAGCCCCTTGTAGCCTCCTATATACAAGAGCCCCTCATAGCCTCCTATACAAGAGCCCCTCATAGCCTCCTATACAAGAGCCCCTCATAGCCTCCTATATACAAGAGCCCCTCATAGCCTCCTATATACAGTCAGCCCTTTATATCCTCCTATATACAAAAGCCCCTCATAGCCTCCTATACAAGAGCCCCTCATAGCCTCCTATACAAGAGCCCCTCATAGCCTCCTATACAAGAGCCCCTCATAGCCTCCTATACAAGAGCCCCTCATAGCCTCCTATACAAGAGCCCCTCATAGCCTTCTATATACAAGAGCCCCTCATAGCCTCCTATATACAGTCAGCCCTTTATATCCTCCTATACAAGAGCCCCTCATAGCCTCCTATATAAAAGAGCCCCTCATAGCCTCCTATATAAAAGAGCCCCTCATAGCCTCCTATACAAGAGCCCCTCATAGCCTCCTATACAAGAGCCCCTGATAGCCTCCTATATAAAAGAGCCCCTCATAGCCTCCTATATAAAAGAGCCCCTCATAGCCTCCTATATAAAAGAGCCCCTCATAGCCTCCTATATAAAAGAGCCCCTCATAGCCTCCTATATAAAAGAGCCCCTCATAGCCTCCTATTTAAAAGAGCCCCTCATAGCCTCCTATATAAAAGAGCCCCTCATAGCCTCCTATATACAAGAGCCCCTCATAGCTTCCTATATACGTGAGCCCGTCGTAGCCTCCTATATACGTGAGCCCGTCGTAGCCTCCTATATACGTGAGCCCGTCGTAGCCTCCTATATACGTGAGCCCCTCGTAGCCTCCTATATACGTGAGCCCCTCGTAGCCTCCTATATACGTGAGCCCCAAATAGCCTCCTATATACGTGAGCCCCAAATAGCCTCCTATATACATTATGAGCCCCATATAGCCCTTTACAGTATGAACCCCCACATGGCCCCCTATATACAGCGTGAACTTCCAAATAGCCCTGTGTATATTTGTTCTCAGCCCTTCGACTGTAATAGAATCCTATATACAGTATAAGCCCCCACATAGCCCTGTGTGTGTGTATGCATATATAATTTATTTGAGCCCCTGCATAGCCTCCTACAGTATATACAGCATGAGCCCCCATATAGCCCTGTGTGTGTGTATATATGTGTTTCTGAGCCCCTCATAGTCCCTATATACAGCATGAGCCCCCATATAGCCCTGTGTGTGTGTGTATATATATGTGTTTCTGAGCCCCTCATAGTCCCTATATACAGCATGAGCCCCCATATAGCCCTGTGTATGTGTGTGTGTATATATATATATATATATATATATATATATATATATATATATATATATATATATATATATATAAATAAAATGTGTGTGTGTGTTTCTGAGCCCCTCCTAGTCCCTATATACAGCATGAGCCCCCACATAGCCCTGTATATAGATTTCCGAGCCCTCACATAGCCCTGTGTGTGTGTATGTATATATAATTTATTTCTGAGCCCCTGCATAGCCTCCTACAGTATATACAGCATGAGCCCCCATATAGCCCTGTGTGTGTGTATATATGTGTTTCTGAGCCCCTCATAGTCCCTATATACAGCATGAGCCCCCATATAGCCCTGTGTGTATATATATAATGTGTGTGTGTGTTTCTGAGCCCCTCCTAGTCCCTATATACAGCATGAGCCCCCACATAGCCCTGTATGTAGTTTTCTGTTCCTGCCCGTCGGCTGTCTCGGGCCGCACTGTGCCCGCCCCTGACTTCTATGGATGCATTCATGTCCTCACAAGTATTTATCCCATTTTGGCTGCTTTATAATATACTGTTTATTTCACAGCCCCACTGATGAGAGCCAATATCCCGAGACCGTCTGGGCCCCGGCCGCACATGGGATGGGACGGGTAAGTGCTATAACCTAGCTCTGTCACGTGTTGGTGATGGCATCTCATAGGCTTCAATGATCTGGGACCAGTCCTGGGGATGAAGGGGTCGCGGTCATTGGTCCTGGGCTGAGAATTGGTGCAGCCGCACTATTTACATGTGATTTGATCTGTTATTTTTTGTTTTTTTCCTCTAGTCACAGCCGTGGCCGCCACCCTCACAACGACCGCCCACCGAGAAACCAAGTACCGTCTTTGGCCTCCTCGGGTCCTGTGTATGTCCCACCACCGGCACCCCTCTTTCCTCCTCCGCCACCCCATGGTCTTCAGCTGCCTCCTGGGGTGCCACCACCTCAGTTCCCGCCACAGTTCCCACCAGGACAGCCTCCTGCGGCTGGCTACAACGTTCCACCCCCGGGCTTCCCCTCGGCGCCCGCAACGGTGTCTGCCCCATGGGTGAATCCGGCGGTTCAGGCAGCACATGCAAACGCACTCCCTGCGCAGTCCCTGGCACCACCGCTCTCCAAAGAGGAATTCTACAGGGAGCAGAGGCGACTAAAGGAGGAGTAAGTATGGGGGTTGTAAGGAAAAGCTAAGGCAAACATTTGTATTTGGGGTTACACTGTGTACAGTTTGGTAAAGTCTGATAAGTGGTATTATATAAAGGTGCCATAGTATATTGCACTATGGGCGCCAGGTACTGAGACACCACACTAAGACAAAACTTTAAGACCCCTGTACACATTACACTACTGCCAGGTGAGTCTGACATGGGCTCTTCCATAGACCACCGGAGCGCTCGGCTGAACTTTCCTGTGTATCAGTCACCCAACACCTATCTGATGTGTATGGGGACCCATAAAGGGAATCTGTCCGCAGGTTTTTGCTATGTAATCGGAGATCAGCATCATGTAGGGGCTGAGACCCTGATTCCAGCATTGTCACTTGCTGGTCTCTATGATCTCATTTTGATACAATCCCAGTTTTCTCTGCTGCTGAGCTGTGTGTAACCCCGCCCACACCACTGATTGGCAGATTTCTGTGTACACTCTTAGTAAGCTGCCAATCAGTGCTGGGGGCGTGGTTGGACCAGGAAGCATGAGATGACTAGTCCCTGTAGTGATAATCTCTTGATGATAAAACACTGATTTTATTAAAACAACGCAAAACAGACCAGTAAGTGACACATCGCTGGAATCAGGGTCTCTGTCCTTATCTCAGATTCCACAGCAAATACCTGCTGATAGGATTCCCTATATAACATGCATTCATGCTGAATTTTCAGGTACTAACCAACCTGTCCTATATTTCCATTGGCCCCTATTTACTAGATGCGGATCCAAGAGTGTCCTCCCCTGGTATATACTCCCATACACTAATATTCTATATAGAGGCATCTAGAAAAAGCGTATATTGTAAGGTATAAAGGATTATACCCCCATATGCCTGTATAATGGTGTACGCCCTCCCGGTATATACCTGCGACATACACTGAACACATACAATATTGTAAGTCACTCCATAACTAATTACTGATTCTGTGATAAGACAACATCCTGAAAGCGAACACTCGAGGCAACTATGCAGATAGCTCTCTTTTATCCCATAAAGACAGCAACTTGCATGTTGACTTTCTTTTTTTTTTTTTTTTTCTTTTTTTTTTCCTTTTGTTCTTTTGCAATTGTACATTTCCTTTAGAGAGAAAAAGAAATCAAAACTTGAAGAATTTGCAAACGATTTTGCGAAAGAACTGCTGGAATATAAGAAGATACAGAAAGAGCGGAAGCGATCCTATTCCAGGTAAGAGCAGAGTGGAAAGCTCTACGTGCATGATCCCTAGATTTCTTTATTTTTTTGTCGGGGTGTATTGGAACTTTTATCATCCCTGGTATTTTTTTTTCTTCTGTGTACATTTTCAGGATTTTGTCTATCACATGTAAAAACCTCAATCATTCATGCCCCAACTCCATATTTCTGATGGTTTTGTGCAAGTGCACATACCCAACCCTCTCTAGCTGGGGCTAAATAACCACATGCATGCTTTACTAGATGTAACCACTGCACTGTTATCTGTGTGTGTAAACACTAATATATATATTCTTTGGATTATAAGACGCACTTTGTAACTTAATGGGAGGTGGTGGAGAGGGGTCACAGGAGGCAGGGGCAATGCTGCGGGCCGTTGTGCTGATCAGCTCGATGTGGGCTGTGAGGCCAGGGCCATCCTAAAAATGTGGGTGCTGCGGGCTTCGAATAATATCACCCGGAGTCGGCGCATGCACAGATGGGGCTCTCGGCTCAATATCTCATGTGTTCACACGCCACCTCTGGCCCATTGATCTCCCAGCAGCAGAACATGGCGCCCCAATGTGGAACATGTGCAGATGAGAGCTCAGTTTGTCATTGAGCTGATAACTCAATCTGCGCATGCGCCGACTCCAGGCACCATTTCTTTGAAACCCACACAGCCGACAGTTTCTGGATGTTGCCTGCCTCTCGGCACCCGCAGCGAGCATCTGGGACGGGACACCTGCTGCACCGTCCGCAGCATCACCCTACTCCACCACCACTCCTGCGCATATATATATATATATATATATTTGTGTATATTCTGCATGTGTATATTGCATATAGTGTGTGTGTGTATATATTATGTATGTATGTATACATATAGTATCTAAAATATATAGATGTGTGTATACATATATACATAAATGCATATATATATAATATATATATATATAGTCTGTCTCTGTATGTATGTGTGTATATATATATATACAGTGCGTGTGTGTGTGTGTGTGTATATATATATATATATATATATATATATATATATATATATATATATATATAAAATATATATATATATATATATATATATATATATAAAATATATATATATATATATAATATACTGTGTAGTGTGCATAATGTGTGTATATAAATATTGTGTATACATATATAATATACATAAATTCATAATATATATATATATATATATATATATATATATATATATATATATATAGTGTCTCTGTATATGGTCTCTATAATTTGTGTATATATTTGCATGTATATATTGAATATAGTGTATATATAATGTATGTATACATATAATACATAAATGCATATAATATATATGTATTTATATATAGTCTATAATTTGTGTATATATGTATATCTGTGTGTATAATATAGGTGTGTGTGTGTGTGTGAATATATATATATATATATATATATATATATATATATATATATATATATATATAATGTGTATACATATATAATATACATAAATGCACATATATAGTCTCTGAATATAGTGTCTATAATTTGTGTATATATAATATATGTATATATATATATATATGTGTCTATAATCCCTGTATGTTTTATTTATATTTGTGTATATTATGTATAGTGTGTGTATATACTGTGTGTATATATAAATATATTACTGTATATATGTGTGTATATGTATGTGTGTTTATGCGCATGCCTTTTTAATATTTCAGGGTTGTTTTTTTTTGTTTGTTTTTTTGTAGGTCTAAATCTCCTTACTCTGGATCATCCTACTCCAAAAGTTCCTACTCCTATTCTAAATCCAGATCCGGCTCTTCGAGGTCGCGTTCATATTCACGGTCTTTCAGTCGATCGCGTTCCCGGTCTTTCTCGCGATCGCCTTCGTATCAGAGGAAAGCCCACGGAAAAGGCGGAAAAGGACGGACTTATCGTTCCCGGTCCCGATCTCACGGATATCCTCGTTCCAGGTCAAGGTCTCCGTACAGGAGGTTCCACTCTCGATCTCGGTCCCCACCCTACAGACCACCATCTCCCGCCAACAAGCGACTACTCCAGCAAGTGGAAGGGGAACGAGATTACGCGAACCGCTACCGTGAATTCCCGCCGTATGACGTCAAAGCTTTATATGGCCGACAGCCTGATCTGAGGGATCCGTATGAAAAAGAAGCCTATAGAGAATGGGAACGAAGTTACAGGGACTGGTACGAAAAGTATTATGTCAAGGGATGTCAAATTAATGTCATTCCAAGACAGAGGTCGCCTATCGGAAGGGAAAACTTCCCTGACAATAGATTTCTCCTTCAAGCTCCGCCTCGAAGAGATCACTCTCCTTATAATCGTGGCCAAAGAGACAATTATCCTCCACCTTTACTGCCCCGACTGCGCCCCTTAGTTAGTGGTTATCCGGAGAAGCTTCTGCCACGTGAAGCGCACATGAAGGACGCCAGAAAATCAAAGGAGAGGGAACCTTTTATCCCATCTGGAGACTCGAGGGTCAACAAGCATAAGAAACATCGCAAGAGGCGGAAAGAAGAAAGCGAAGGCGTTTCCAAGACTGGGAATGATGGATCCAGGAAACATCGAGACCAGCATGGGGATGACGGCAAAAGGACTGACCATATGTTTGTGTCCACCAGCAAAGACGATGCTACCCCGGTTAGAGACGAGCCCATGGATGCCGAGTCGATTGCTCTGAAGCCTCTCTCCGACAAGGACAAACGAGAAAAACCCCGAGCAAAGGTGGACAAGGCGAAACGCAGGGCCGATGTGGTTAACCCACCCAAGAAAGAAACTGCTTCCAAAGTGGTCAAGGTGGAAAAACCAGGAGATGGAGAAAAAGCTAAACCGGCAAGCACCGAGCCACCGAGTAAGAAGGTCAAGGAGGAATCTCAGAAGAACGAGAGCTCAAAGCACGTTTCTAGCCAAAAAGACGATAAAACCGCGCCGCCTCGTAAAGCCCAGCCCAAGGCAACGAAAGACGGTCAAGATAGCAAACAGACGAAGGACGAGAAGAACAAAAAGGACCACACAAAGGACTCAAAGTCTGATAAGCCCACAACTAAGGAAGACAAATCTAAGAAAACGTCCGAAAAACCGAGACCGGCCGAGTCCAAACCCGAGAAGCGCAAAAGAAAACTCGATGACAAGCCTACGGAAAAGGAGCAAGAAAAAACAGCCAAGACTATAAAGGTGGAGGCCGCCGAGGCTCCGAAACCCCCGCCTGCCAAAGTAAAGTCTGAGGCCGAGCTCGTCAAACCCGAGAAGATTCCCGAAAAAGACATAATCCCTGCGTCGGCGGCAACTGTGAAAAAGATCAAACTGAACCGGGAGACCGGGAAAAAGATCGCCAACTCTGAACCTGCTGCCGGCGGAGCAGAGGAAGCACAAGAGAAAACTGAGCCGGCCGCACCCGCCAAAGCAAAACCGGAGCGCGTGAAGGGGAAAGTGAGGAAGAAGGTTCCGACTGCTGATGGATCCGGATCCACCTTGGTGGATTATACCAGGTAGGAAGGATTCTGGATGGTTACCTTTACCTTCAGCCAAGCAGTGTAGGATGCCAATGCTCTTATGGGTCAGTACATTGCTCCACTGGGGCTCGAAAGTATATTTCAATGCTTGAGCTTTATGGACCAATTAAAGCGTACCAATCACCAGGATTTTCCTATATAACCTAAAGCCAGTGCTATACTGGCACTACCAGGCTGATTCTATACATACCTTTAGTTGATGTATAGGTTTTGAAACACAAGCAAATAAAGTTTGTAAAATCAGCAGCTTGTTGAGTGACAGTAGCTGATAGCTGGGGGGGTATTCATAGTTATCCCCTCCCCCTGTTATTTATGCTAAGTCTATTATAGAATTAATTTACTTTGACTAGAAGGACCTGTGCTAATGTCATACCCATGTGACCAGAAGGGGCGGGGCCTCAGCCAACATAGCTTATACCAGGAAGTAACATTTTTCTGCTGGCTGAGGCCCCGCCCCTTCTGGTCACATGGGTATGACATAAGCACAGGTCCTTTTTGTCACAAACTAAAACAATTAGCATAAATAATAGGGAGAGTGGATAACTATGAAACCCCACCCCAGCTATCAGCTGCTGTCACTCAACAAGCAGCTAATTTTACAAACTTTACTTGTGTTTAAAAACCTATACATCCGAGCTGACAACTACAGGTATGTATAGAATCAGCCTGATAGTGCCAGTATAGCACTGGCTTTAGGTTATATAGGAAAATCCTGGTGATTGGTGCGCTTTAATTGATCATAACAAATGAGGCATGTGTGTTTATAAGCTGACTGTAGCTTACTGGGGGGTAGAAGAGAATGGTCACAGAAGGGAGGGCAATGCGGGCGGTGCTAGTGCTGTGCCGCGGGCGGTGCTAGTGCTGTCCCGCGGGCAGTGAGGCAAGGGCTATCCTGAAAATGTTGGCGGTGCGGGCTTCAAGTAATGGCGCCTGGAGACTGCACATGTGCAGATTGAGTGCTCTGCTCAAGATCTCATTTGCGCAAGCACCGCCTCTGGCCCATTGATCTCCCAGCAGCGGACTTAAGGAAAATAGTGCCCGGAGGTGGCGCGTGCACAGATGAGATCTCGATCTCTGCTCATCATTGAGCCGATAACTCAATGTGGGCATGCGTTCACTATGTGCGCCATTTTTTTTTTTTTTTTCGTTCGCTTGTGCCGCCGACAGTTTCTGGATGTTCCTGCCTCATAGCACCCTCAGCAAACATTTGGGACACCATCCGCAGTATCGCCCTACTCCACCACACCCCCCACTCCCGGTCCCTTCCCACACCCCCCACTCCCGGTCCCTTCCCCACACCCCCCACTCCCGGTCCCTTCCCCACACCCCCCACTCCCGGTCCCTTCCCCACACCCCCCACTCCCGGTCCCTTCCCCACACCCCCCACTCCCGGTCCCTTCCCCACACCCCCCACTCCCGGTCCCTTCCCCACACCCCCCACTCCCGGTCCCTTCCCCACTCCCGGTCCCTTCCCCACTCCCGGTCCCTTCCCCACTCCCGGCCCCTTCCCCACTCCCGGTCCCTTCCCCACTCCCGGTCCCTTCCCCACTCCCGGTCCCTTCCCCACTCCCGGCCCCTTCCCCACTCCCGGCCCCTTCCCCACTCCCGGCCCCTTCCCCACTCCCGGCCCCTTCCCCACTCCCGGCCCCTTCCCCACTCCCGGCCCCTTACCCACTCCCGGTCCCTTCCCCACACCCCGGTAAGAGACTACCAGAGATTATTAGACGGACCCCATATTTTTCAACTTTTTTTTCTTTGTCGCTCCATTGGGAGACCCAGACAATTGGGGTGTATAGGCTATGCCTCCGGAGGCCGCACAAAGTATTACACTTAAAAGTGTTAAGCCCCTCCCCTTCTGCCTATACACCCCCCGTGCTCCCACGGGCTCCTCAGTTTTTTGCTTTGTGCGAAGGAGGTCAGACACGCACGCACAGCTCCACAGATTGGTCAGCAGCAGCTGCTGACCATGTCGGATGGAAGAAAAGTGGGCCCATATAGAGCCCCCAGCATGCTCCCTTCTCACCCCACTCTTGTCGGTGGTGTTGTAAGGTTGAGGTATCCATTGCGGGTACGGAGGCTGGAGCCCACATGCTGTTTTCCTTCCCCATCCCCCTCAGGGCTCTGGGTGAAGTGGGATCCTATCGGTCTCCAGGCACTGAGACCGTGCTTCATCCACAACTCCTGTGGAGCCTGCTGGATAGGAGCCGGGTATCGTTCAGGGACATGGCCCTGCTACTTGGAGGTACTCTGTATCCCTGTGGGGACAGCGCACAGCAACACTCCAGCTTTGGTGGGTGTGCTAGTGCACCGGGGACCACGGCGCTGACCGGGTTAATATGTGCCATTACACACTCAGCGTTGCTGAGTGTGTTTATGTATAGGGACTGCCGCACTGACCGCCGCGGCCATGGAAACACTGCGGCGCGGCTGGGACTTGTAGTGCGCCGGGGACTTTCACGCCGGCCGCGCTTTTACGGCGGCCGCGTTTATTACTAGAGTCCCCAGCTTTTTTGCGGCCTAGTTTCCTTTCCTCCCGCCCACAGCCCTGACAGGCAGGGGAAGGGCGGGACGCTGCACAGAACGAGCAGCACTGAGGGCTGGAGCATGCTTTGCATACTCCACCCCTCTCACTGTGCACAGTGCGGGCACCAGTTCCCGCTCTTTCTGGGTCACGCCCACGGCTCCCTCCTCTCCTCAGGACGCCGGCAGCCATTCCTGTCAGCTCCTCGGACGCAGCAGAGGGGGACAAAGTCTGGGAGACCCAGGCAGGGACTCTGGTGGCCTCACAACCGCTTTAGGCGGGTGGTAAGCAGCACCTGTGGTGCTAGCCCCATTGTGCAGTAGTGTAACATTATATGTTTATGGTATATATGTTTTACACTGTATGGTGCACAGTTGATTTCTGGCTATATACCCTATTGTGTTACTCAGGGAAGATAATAGCATGGCGCCCACGAAAGGCAGGGGTGCCAAAACACAGGCTTATTATGTTGCCTGCGCCGCATGTACGACCCCGCTACCGGCAGGTTCCACTGACCCTCATTGTGTGCACTGTTCGGCCCCTGTGGCTCTTACTCAGCCGGAGCCTCTGCTAAGAGGGGCCCAGGGGGAGCCACCTGCTGACACTGTTCAGGTGACGGGGACGGAGTTTGCAAAACTCTGAGACTATGGCTAAGATACTAGAAGCCTTGCAGTCCAGGCCGGTATCTCAGCACAGGGACTCTGTTGAATCTTTGTTCCCTGGCCCACCTCAGCTGGACCAACAATGTCCTCCCGGGGTATCTCATGGATCCCAGGCTGAGGGTTCTGACACAGACCCCAGCCCCAGACCGACTAAGCGAGCTCGCTTAGATTTTCCCTCGACATCATCATATTGTGCAGGGTCTCAGAGGGGGGAATCTCTGGTTGATGATGCGGAGACAGCTGATCAGGATTCTGATCCTGAGGCCGCTCTCAATCTTGATACTCCGGACGGGGACGCCATAGTGAACGACCTTATTGCGTCCATCAATCGTATGTTGGATATTTCTCCCTCAGCTCCTCCGGTGGAGGAGTCGGCTTCTCAGCAGGAGAAATTCCGTTTCAGGTTTCCCAAGCGTACACCGAGTATGTTTCTGGACCACTCTGATTTCAGAGAGGCAGTCCAGAATCACCATGATTGTCCAGATAAGCGTTTTTCTAAGCGCCTTAAGGATACACGTTATCCTTTTCCCCCTGACGTGGTCAAAAGTTGGGCTCAGTGTCCCAAAGTGGATCCTCCAATCTCCAGACTGGCAGCTAGATCCATTCTTGCAGTGGAAGATGGGGCTTCACTCAAAGATGCCACTGACAGGCAGATGGAGCTCTGGTTGAAATCCATCTATGAAGCTATCGGCGCTTCTTTTGCCCAGCGTTCGCAGCCGTATGGGCGCTACAAGCTATCTCAGCAGGTCAAGCGCAAATTGACGCAGCCACACGCACGTCCGCGCCACAGGTGGCGTCCATAACCACTCAGACGTCGGCATTTGCGTCTTACGCTATTAATGCTGTTCTGGACTCTGCGAGCCGTACGGCGGTTGCAGCCGCCAATTCGGTGGTACTCCGCAGGGCCTTGTGGCTACGGGAATGGAAGGCAGATTCTGTTTCCAAAAAGCGCTTAACCAGTTTGCCAATTTCTGGCGACCGATTGTTTGGCGAGCGTTTGGATGAAATCATCAAACAATCCAAGGGAAAGGATACATCCTTACCCCAGCCCAAACCGAACATACCCCAACAGTGGAAGGGGCAGTCGAGGTTTCGGTCCTTTCGGGGCGCGGGCAGGTCCCAATTCTCCTCGTCCAAAAGGCCTCAGAAAGATCAAAGGAACTCTGATTCATGGCGGTCTAAGTCACGTCCTAAAAAGGCCACCGGAGGTGCCGCTACCAAAGCGGCTTCCTCATGACTTTCGGCCTCCTCACTCCGCATCCTCGGTCGGTGGCAGGCTCTCCCGCTTTTGCGACGCCTGGCTGCCACGGGTAAAAGACCGTTGGGTGAGAGACATTCTGTCTCACGGTTACAAGATAGAGTTCACCTCTCGTCCCCCGACTCGATTCTTCAGGTCATCCCCGCCTCCCGAGCGAGCCGAGGCTTTTCTGCAGGCGCTGGGCACTCTGAAGGCAGAAGGAGTGGTGGTCCCTGTTCCTCTTCAGCAACAGGGCCACGGTTTTTACTCCAACTTGTTTGTGGTCCCAAAGAAGGACGGGTCTTTCCGTCCTGTCCTGGACCTGAAACTTCTCAACAAACACGTAACGACCAGGCGGTTCCGGATGGAATCCCTCCGCTCCGTCATCGCCTCAATGTCCCAAGGAGATTTCCTTGCATCGATCGATATCAAAGATGCTTATCTCCACGTACCGATTGCTCCAGAGCACCAGCGCTTCTTGCGCTTCGCCATAGAAAACGAACACCTGCAGTTCGTGGCACTGCCGTTCGGCCTGGCAACAGCCCCACGGGTTTTCACCAAGGTTATGGCTACTGTAGTAGCGGTCCTCCACTCTCAGGGTCACTCGGTGATCCCTTACTTGGACGATCTCCTGATCAAGGCACCCTCTCAAGAGGCATGCCAACACAGCCTCGACGCTACCCTGGAGACTCTCCAGAGTTTCGGGTGGATCATCAATTTTCCAAAGTCAAATCTGACACCGGCCCAATCGCTCACATACCTTGGCATGGAGTTTCATACCCTCTCAGCGATAGTGAAGCTTCCGCTGATCAAGCAGCGGTCACTACAGACAGGGGTACAATCTCTCCTTCAAGGCCAGTCACACCCCTTGAGGCGCCTCATGCACTTCCTGGGGAAGATGGTGGCAGCAATGGAGGCAGTTCCTTTCGCGCAGTTTCACCTGCGTCCTCTTCAATGGGACATCCTACGCAAATGGGACAGGAAGCCGACGTCCCTCGACAGGAACGTCTCCCTCTCTCAGGCGACCAAAGCTTCCCTTCGGTGGTGGCTTCTTCCCACTTCATTATCGAAGGGGAAATCCTTCCTACCCCCATCCTGGGAGGTGGTCACGACGGACGCGAGTCTGTCAGGGTGGGGAGCGGTTTTTCTCCACCACAGGGCTCAGGGTACGTGGACCCAGCAAGAGTCATCGCTCCAGATCAATGTTCTGGAAATACGGGCAGTGTATCTTGCCCTGAAAGCGTTCCAGCAGTGGCTGGAAGGCAAGCAGATCAGAATTCAGTCGGACAATTCCACAGCGGTGGCATACATCAACCACCAAGGCGGCACACGCAGTCGGCAAGCCTTCCAGGAAGTCCGGCGGATTTTGATGTGGGTGGAAGCCACGGCCTCCACCATCTCTGCAGTTCACATTCCAGGCGTGGAAAACTGGGAAGCAGATTATCTCAGTCGCCAGGGCATGGACGCAGGGGAATGGTCCCTTCACCCGGACGTGTTTCAGGAGATCTGTTGCCGCTGGGGGGTGCCGGACGTCGACCTCATGGCGTCCCGGCACAACAACAAGGTACCGACGTTCATGGCACGGTCTCAAGATCCCAGAGCTCTGGCGGCAGACGCCTTAGTTCAGGATTGGTCGCAGTTTCAGCTCCCTTATGTTTTTCCTCCGCTGGCACTGTTGCCCAGAGTGTTACGCAAGATCAGGGCCGACTGCCGCCGCGTCATCCTCGTCGCTCCAGGCTGGCCGAGGCGGTCGTGGTACCCGGATCTGTGGCATCTCACGGTCGGCCAACCGTGGGCACTACCAGACCGACCAGACTTGCTATCTCAAGGGCCGTTTTTCCATCTGAATTCTGCGGCCCTCAACCTGACTGTGTGGCCATTGAGTCCTGGATCCTAGCGTCTTCAGGGTTATCTCAAGACGTCATTGCCACTATGAGGCAGGCTAGGAAACCAACGTCCGCCAAGATCTACCACAGGACGTGGAAAATTTTCCTGTCGTGGTGCTCTGCTCAGGGTTTTTCTCCCTGGCCTTTTGCCTTGCCCACTTTTCTGTCCTTCCTTCAATCTGGACTGGAAAAGGGTTTGTCGCTCGGCTCCCTTAAGGGACAAGTCTCAGCGCTCTCTGTGTTTTTCCAGAAGCGCCTAGCCAGGCTTCCACAGGTACGCACGTTCCTGCAGGGGGTTTGTCACATCGTTCCTCCTTACAAGCGGCCGTTAGAACCCTGGGATCTGAACAGGGTACTGATGGTTCTTCAGAAACCACCATTCGAGCCAATGAGAGATATTTCTCTCTCACGCCTTTCGCAGAAAGTGGTTTTTCTAGTAGCAGTCACTTCACTTCGGAGAGCTAGCAGCGCTGTCATGCAAAGCCCCTTTCCTGGTTTTTCACCAGGACAAGGTGGTTCTGCGTCCGGTTCCGGAATTTCTCCCTAAGGTGGTATCCCCCTTTCATCTCAATCAGGATATCTCCTTACCTTCTTTTTGTCCTCATCCAGTTCACCAATGTGAAAAGGATTTGCACTTGTTAGATCTGGTGAGAGCACTCAGACTCTACATTTCTCGTACGGCGCCCCTGCGCCGCTCGGATGCACTCTTTGTCCTTGTCGCTGGCCAGCGTAAAGGGTCACAGGCTTCCAAATCAACCTTGGCTCGGTGGATCAAGGAGCCAATTCTCGAAGCCTACCGTTCGGCTGGGCTTCCGGTTCCCTCAGGGCTGAAGGCCCATTCTACCAGAGCCGTGGGCGCGTCCTGGGCTTTGAGGCACCAGGCTACGGCTCAGCAGGTGTGTCAGGCGGCTACCTGGTCGAGCCTGCACACTTTCACGAAACACTATCAGGTGCATACCTATGCTTCGGCAGATGCCAGCCTAGGTAGACGAGTCCTTCAGGCGGCGGTTGCCCACCTGTAGGAAGAGGCCGTTTTACGGCTCTCTTACGAGGTATTATTTTACCCACCCAGGGACTGCTTTTGGACGTCCCAATTGTCTGGGTCTCCCAATGGAGCGACAAAGAAGAAGGGAATTTTGTTTACTTACCGTAAATTCCTTTTCTTCTAGCTCCAATTGGGAGACCCAGCACCCGCCCCTGTTTTTTTGTGTACACATGTTGTTCATGTTGAATGGTTTCAGTTCTCCGATATTCCTTCGGATTGAAGTTACTTTAAACCAGTTTATAATTCTTTTTCCTCCTTCTTGCTTTTGCACCAAAACTGAGGAGCCCGTGGGAGCACGGGGGGTGTATAGGCAGAAGGGGAGGGGCTTAACACTTTTAAGTGTAATACTTTGTGCGGCCTCCGGAGGCATAGCCTATACAACCAATTGTCTGGGTCTCCCAATTGGAGCTAGAAGAAAAGGAATTTACGGTAAGTAAACAAAATTCCCTTCTTCTTCTCTAAATTTGGGGTGTGTCTTATAATCCGGTGCATCTTATAAAATGAAAAATCCGGTACTTATTTTACTTATTTTATTTTTTTATAATTACATGACATTCATTTTGCATGTACATGGGAGTTTTTTTCCCCCCCAAAATATACGTTTACTGGAGACCATAAAAGTGATGAGACCAGAGTCTTGTAATTGACTTTTTAGTGATTTTTGTGTTTTCAAAGCGTTTGAATGTTACTTTCTCTGTAGTAATCACAATTTTCTTCTTTCCACAGCACCAGCTCCACAGGTGGAAGTCCGGTCCGGAAAGCAGAAGAAAAACAAGACGCCAAAAGAACGGTTATTAAGACGTTAGAGGAGTATAATAACGATAGTACGGCTCCCCCAGAAGATGTCATCATAATGATTCAAGTTCCACAGTCAAAATGGGACAAGGATGAGTTTGAGTCTGACGACGATGCGAAGGACTCGAAGGACACGCAAGGAACGTCCAACACGGGCCGGCCGATGAGTGTTGTAACCAAACCGGCGTCTGCTGTCACGTTGCCGGAAAAAGAAGTGAAGTCGGGCGGTGAAGGGACACCACAAGATGGCAAGTCCACCAAGGAAACGATAGTGTCCCAGACCAAGAATAGATCAAAAGATAAAGAGAGTCCGACCGTCGAAAAGGAAGGTTCCGATAAAAGAAAAGCAAGTTCCCAAACGGACAGTAGTTCTGAACGCAACCAGCAGTCCTCAAAAGACCGGTCATCTGAAAAGCCAGAAGCGGGACGTGGCAGCTCCAGCAAAGACTTTACTCCCACCCGAGAGAAGAAGTCCGACCATGGGGACAGCCGAGACCGGAAGCAAGACTACGAGAGCAGAGAGCGGGAGAAGAAAGACCACGACCGAGACCGAAAGAGCGAACATGACAGCAGAGACAAGGACAAAAAGAGCGATCATGAGAAGGGGCATGATTCCCGGGAGAGAAAGGCCGAACATGACAGCAAGGATCGGGAACGGCGGCAAGAACATGACAGCAAAGAGCGGGATAGGAAACAAGAGCATGAAAGCCGAGATCGAGAAAGAAGACCCGAGCATGAGGGCAAGGCGAAGGAGAAGAAGCCGGACAGTGACGGCAAGGAGAAGAAGTCCGATCATGAGAGTCGGGAGCACAGTGGATCCAGGCGGAGGGATGAGCGGAGGAAAGAGTCTCCAGTCAGGAGCAAAGATTCATCATCCAGCTCCCAAAAAGTCAGAGACTCCTCGAGGGAATCTAAGAAAGCCCCGAAAGACTCCAAGAGCGGTAGCCACAGCCCTGGTCAGGAGCAAAAAAAGAGGTCATCCGAGTCTAAGCGGCCCACCAATGCCGATCCAGCGTCCTCTGACAAAAGTAGTGAGAGGGGTAAAGAGAAGAACCCGTCTAAATCCAAAAATTCAGAAGATACGAGTGATAAAAAATCATCACACTCCAAACGTTCCTCACCGGACGCCAAAACGGACAAGGAAGGCTCTGAGAAGACCAAGGTTCCTCAAAGCCGCACCACGCGGCTCTCCACAGACTTAACCAGAGACACCGACGAAGCCTCATTTGTGCCGGATTACAACGAAAGCGACAGCGAGGCCTCTGTCAAACAGGACGACCCTCAGGAAACCAAAAACAAGGACAGCGAGCACACCGCCCCTACAGATGCGGGTAATAGCACCGTGCCCGCCACAGGCGCCAGCAGTCCGGCCGGCAGCCACAGCCCGGTGGAATCGGGCAGTCGGAGCAGCAGCGTCAGCTCCACGGGCAGCCCAGACAAAAAGAAGAGGAAGAAGGAAAAGAAAAAACACAAGAAGCATAAGAAACACAAGAAGCACAAGAAGCACACGACGGGCAACGAGTCAGAGACTGAGAAGGGCCAGAAACACAAACACAAAAAGAAGAAGTCCAAGAAAAGCAAAGACAAAGAGACTGGCAAGGAGGAGGCCAAAGCCAAACCTCCCGCCACCGCGTAACGGGGTGCACCGCTCGCCCCCGCCTGTATTCATTTGTATTTTCCATGTAATGTAAGCTAACTTGCTGTGTAAATAACGGAAAACTGTGCCACACCTAATATATTGATTCTTTGATTTTTACATCAGAGCTTTATAAAGGAAATATTTGTACAGAAATCTGTGTCGTAACCACGTTGCAAATACTTTTTTTGTTTTTGTTTTTTTTTTTTAATTTATCAAAAAGGCATTTAGCCATGAATTGGATAGAAATTAGGGTACTGTGAACTTGGATGGCATCTGTCCTGCGAAACCGGCTGCATTTAATGATGGGACGGGCCTCGGTGGTGTAGACTTTTACCCCAGATCCCGCTTGCCAGTCACCCGAAGAATCGGGAGCAAGGACTCCTGCTCCTCCAAAGCCCGAGCCTGCACTTTAGCATGAGCCGGAAGGGGTGCGACCTCTCGCCTGCACCGTGCTTTCACCTTCCAGACATTTTTCTTTTTAAATCCTTAACTTTTGGGGGCTTTTGTTCTGTATAATATGAGCGAATCAACAAAAGTCAATGGAAAAAATAAAATATAAAATCGAGCTTTGGAATCACCATTTTTTCATCTCCGAATACATAATGACATGCAAGCCCCCAATCCTGGCCCAAAAGGGAAGAAAAAAAAAAAAAGAAAAACATAAATAAAAATTTTATATTTCTTCAGCGCTCTATTGGGAGACCCAGACGATTGGGGTATAGCTACTGCCCTCTGGAGGCCACACAAAGCACTACATCAAAAGTGCAAGGCCCCTCCCCCTCTGGCTATACCCCCCCCGTGGTATCACGGGTTCTCCAGTTTTAGCTTTGTGTGCGAAGGAGGTCAGACATCCACGCATAGCTCCACAGATTTTAGTCAGCAGTAGCTGCTGACTATTTCGGATGGAAGAAAAGAGGACACATATAGTGTCCCCAGCATGCTCCCTTCTCACCCCTGGATGGTGTTGTAAGGTTGAGGTACCTATTGCTGGTACGGAGGCTGGAGCCCACATGCTGCTTTCCTTCCACATCCCCCTGAGGGGCTCTGTGGAAGTGGGATCCTGCCGGCCTCAAAGCTCTGACGCCGGGCTCCATCCACAGACCCATTTGAACCTGTTGGATACGGAGCTGGAGTACCGTTCAGGGACATGGCCCTGCACCATTACAGGTACTCTGTGTCCCCGTACACACAGGCACAGCACACTCCAGGCTTGCTGGGTGTGCTAGTGCGCCGGGGACAGTAATGGGTTACAGTCACTGCAGCTTTGCTGAGTGACTTTGTGTTTTGGGAACTACCGCGCCGGACGCTCCGGGAGCGGCGGCGCGGCTGGGACTTGTAGTTCGCCGGGGACTGGGCGCCGACCGCGCTTTTACGGCGGCGGCGCTTATAAATACAGTCCCCGGCTTCTGCGGCCTAGTGCCGCTTCGTTCCCGCCCCCTCCCTGTCACTCAGGGAAGGGGACAGGCGCTGAGCAATCAGCAGCGCCGAGGGCTGGAGCCTTTTTACATGCTCCAGCCCTCTCACTGCACACTGTCGGGCGCCGGATTCCCGCTCTGCCTTGGGGGCACGCCCACGGCCCGCCCCTCCTCACATGAGCTGGGGAAGAAGCCGGCAGCCATTACTGAAGTCCGAGCTCGGATTTTCAGCAACCAGGCAGGACGGTGGCGATCATACACCCGCTGATAGGCGGGCGGTAAGCGGCACACATAGTGCTGACCACAGATAACTGCAGTGTGTACATCTGTTGTTTTTAACTGCACAGGTCGCTTTATGCCCGCTTGGGGAGCGACACATTAGCAGCAGGAAAGCAGGTGTGCTAAGGCACAGGCTTTCTAGGCTGCTTGTATTGCACGACTGAGGTGCTCATTTGTGTTTATGTGTTATACATTGCACTGTACAGTCGCTAGTCTTAGCTATATTCTCCTGGAATGGCTAGACTACAGCAGCAGAAAACCAAGGGTGCTGGGGCACAGGTTTTTTTCTATGCTGCTTGTATTGCATGGGCTGCAGTGTGCATTTGTACTTGTGCTTGTATGCTATACATTGCACTGTATGGTCACTCTTCTGGGCCATATTCCCCTAGATGACTAGTCTACAGCAGCAGAAGAGCTGGGGTGCCAGGGCACAGGCTTCTATGCTGCTTGTATTGCATGTGCTGCAGTGGTCATTTGTACTTGTGCTGGTATGCTATACATTGCACTGTACGGTCGCCATTCTTGGCTCTAGAATCCTAGATGGCTAGTCGGCAGCAGCATATAAGCAACACAGGCTTTCGATGCTGTTTACTGCATGTGATACTGTTCCACGGCACTGACCCCCATTGTCTGCAATGCTCTCCTGTAGCACTTGGTCAGCCGGGGTCTCTCCTAGACGTGGCCAAAGGAACCACCTGTCAACCCTGTCCAAGGACAGGGACGGAGTTGCAGTTTCGGCTGATATATTGTCATGGGATAGAGGCTTGCAGTCCAGACAGGCCATGCGCAATCTGGTTCATTGCTCCCTGGCCACCCTCATTTGGAATAAAAATCGGGGCTCCGGGGGAGGTCCCAGGAGGCTCTCTGTATGATGAGGCAGACGTAGCTCATCAGGACTTTGATCCTGACACCGCTCTCAATCCGGATACACCGGATGGTGACGCCATAAGGAATGATCCTATAGCGTCCATCAATGGAATGTTGGATCTTTCTCCCTCAGCTCCCCCAGCGGAGGAGTCAGCTTCACAGCAGGAGAAGTCCCATTCCAGTAGCTCAAACGTATATTGAGTATTTTTCTGGCCACGCTGAATTCAGAGAAGCAGTCCAGGAACACCACGCTTACCAGATAAGCGTTTTCTTCAAACGTATTAAGGATACACGCTATCCTTTTCCCCCTGACGTGGTCAAGCGCTGGACCCAGGGTCCAAAGGTGGATTCTCCAATCTCCAGGCTTGCGGCTAGAGCCATAGTTGCAGTGGAGATGGGACTTCACTTAAAGATGCCATTGACTGACAGATGGACTCTGATTGAAATCTGTCTATGAGGCTATCGGCGTGTCGGTTGTTCCGGCATTCACAGCCGTATGGGCACCCTAAGCTTTCAGCTGTTCTTGCGCAGCTGGTCTTGAGCATATGTACATCTATGCCGCAGGGGCGTCCGTAACCGCGCAATGTCTGCATTGCGACTTACCCTATTGATGCTGTCCTGGAAGGACAGTCGAGGTTTCGGTCCTTCCCAAGCTCGGGCAGGTCCCACTTGTCCTCGTCCAAAAGGGCTGAAAAGCCTCAGAGGGGCTCAGCTTCCGGCCGGGCTCAATCACGCCCAAGGAAGGCAGACGGAGGAACCGCTACCAAGGCGGTCTCCTCATGACTCTCAGCTCTCTCATCTCTCCGCATCCACGGTTGATGGCAGACTCGCTCGCCTTTGGCGACATTTAGCTGCCACAGGTCACAGACCGGTGGGTGAGGGACATTGTGCCCACGTGCACAGGACAGAGTTCTGTTCTCGTCCTCCGACTCGATTCTTCAGACCGTCCCCACCTCCCCACCGAGCCGATGCTCTTCTGCAGGCAGAAGGAGTGGTAATCCCTGTTCCTCTTCAGGAACAAGACACGGTTTTTCTCCAATCTGGTTGTGGTGCCAAAAAAGGATGGCTCTTTCCGTTCCGTTCTGGACCTAAAACTGCTCAACAAGCACGTGGAGGCCAGGCGGTTCCGGATGAAACCCTCCGCGCCGTCATTGCCTCAATGTCTCAAGGAAATTTCCTAGCATCAATAGACATCAAAGATGCTTATCTCCACGTGCCGATTGCTACAGAGCACCAATGTTTTCTACGTTTCGTGATAGGTGACGACCATCTTCAGTGCGTAGCTCTGCCATTCGGTCTGGCGACAGCCCCACGGGTGTTCACCAAGGTCATGGCGGCAGGGGTAGCAGTCTTGCACTCACAGGGACACTCTGTGATCCCTTACTTGGACGATCTACTTGGCAAGGCACCCTCTCAAGAGGCATGCCAACTCAGCCTGAATGTTGCGCTGGAGACTCTCCAGACGTTTGGGTGGCTCATCAACTTCTCAAAGCCAAACCGGTCACCGACCCAATCACTAACGTATCTTGGCAGGAGTTTCATACCCTCTCAGCGCTAGTGAAGCTTCCGCTGGACAAGCAGCGGTCACTACAGACTGGGGTGCAGACTCTCCTTCAAGGTCAGTCGCACTCCTTAAGACGCCTCATGCACTTCCTCGGGAAGATGGTGGCGGCAATGGAGGCGGTTCCGTTTACGCAGTTTCATCTGCGTCCACTTCAATGGGACATTCTCCGCCAATGGGACGGGAAGTCAACATCCCTGAACAGGAAAGTATCCCTTTCACAGACGGCCAAGGACTCTCTGTAATGGTGGCTTCTTCCCACCTCATTATCACAGGGAAGATCCTTCCTACCACCGTCTTGGGCGGTGGTCACGACAGATGCGAGTCTGTCAGGGTGGGGAGCAGTTTTTCTCCACCACAGGGCTCAGGGTACGTGGACTCAGCAGGAGTCCACCCTTCAGATCAATGTTCTGGAAATCAGAGCAGTGTATCTTGCCCTTCTAGCCTTCCAGCAGTGGCTGGAAGGAAGGCAGATCCGAATTCAGTCGGACAACTCCACAGCGGTGGCATACATCAACCACCAAGGGGGGACACGCAGTCGGCAAGCCTTCCAGGAAGTCCGGCGGATTCTGATGTGGGTGGAAGCCACGGCCTCCACCATATCCGCAGTTCACATCCCCGGCGTAGAAAATTGGGAAGCAGACTTCCTCAGTCGCCAGGGCATGGACGCAGGGGAATGGTCCCTTCACCCGGACGTGTTTCAGGAAATCTGTCGCCGATGGAGAAGGCCGGACGTCGACCTAATGGCGTCCCGGCACAACAACAAGGTCCCAACCTTCATGGCACGGTCTCGCGATCAAAGAGCTCTGGCGGCAGACGCCTTAGTGCAAGATTGGTCGCAGTTCCGGCTCCCTTATGTGTTTCCACCTCTGGCACTCTTGCCCAGAGTGCTACGCAAGATCAGATCCGATTGCAGCCGCGTCATACTCGTCGCCCCAGACTGGCCGAGGAGGGCGTGGTATCCGGATCTGTGGCATCTCACGGTCGGCCAACCGTGGGCACTACCAGACCGTCCAGACTTACTGTTCCAAGGGCCGTTTTTCCATCGGAATTCTGCGGCCCTGAACCTGACTGTGTGGCCATTGAGTCCTGGATCCTAGCGTCTTCAGGATTATCCCAAGGGGTCGTTGCCACCATGAGACAGGCTAGGAAGCCCACGTCTGCTAAGATCTACCACAGAACGTGGAGGATATTCTTATCCTGGTGCTCTGCTCAGGGAGTGTCTCCCTGGCCATTTGCATTGCCTACCTTTCTATCTTTCCTGCAATCTGGGTTAGAAAAAAGGTTTGTCGCTCGGCTCCCTTAAAGGTCAGGTCTCGGCGCTATCCGTCTTTTTTCAGAGGCGTTTGGCACGCCTTCCTAAGGTGCGCACGTTCCTACAGGGGGTTTGCCATATCGTACCCCCGTACAAGCGGCCGTTAGATCCATGGGATCTGAACAGGGTACTAGTTGCCCTCCAGAAGCCGCCCTTCGAGCCTCTGAGGGAGGTTTCACTTTCTAGACTATCACAGAAAGTGGCTTTTCTGGTAGCGATCACATCTCTTCGGAGAGTGTCTGAGCTGGCAGCGCTGTCATCCAAGGCTCCCTTCCTGGTCTTCCACCAGGACAAGGTAGTGCTGAGCCCCATTCAGGAGTTTCTCCCGAAGGTGGTATCCTCTTTTCATCTTAATCAGGATATCTCTTTGCCTTCGTTTTGTCCTCATGCAGTTCATCGGTATGAGAAGGATTTACGTTTGTTAGATCTGGTGAGAGCACTCAGAATCTACATTTCCCGCACGGCGCCCTTGCGCCGTTCGGATGCACTCTTTGTCCTTGTCGCTGGTAAGCGCAAAGGGTCGCAGGCTTCTAAGGCCACCCTGGCTCGATGGATCAAAGAACCAATTCTTGAAGCCTACCGTTCTGCTGGGCTTCCGGTTCCATCAGGGCTGAAGGCCCATTCTACCAGAGCCGTGGGTGCGTCCTGGGCATTGCGACACCAGGCTTCGGCTCAACAGGTGTGCCAGGCAGCCACCTGGTCCAGTCTGCACACTTTCACCAAGCATTATCAGGTGCATACCTATGCTTCGGCGGATGCCAGCTTAGGTAGAAGAGTCCTGCAGGCGGCAGTGACACCCCCGTAGGGGAGGGCTGTTTTTGCAGCTCTAACATGAGGTATTTCTTTACCCACCCAGGGACAGCTTTTGGACGTCCCAATCGTCTGGGTCTCCCAATAGAGCGCTGAAGAAGGGAATTTTGTTACTTACCGTAAATTCCTTTTCTTCTAGCTCTTATTGGGAGACCCAGCACCCGCCCTGTTGTCCTTCGGGATGTTTTTTTGTTGTTTGCGGGTACACATGTTGTTCATGTTGAACGGTTTTTCAGTTCTCCGATGTTATTCGGAGTTAATTTGTTTAAACCAGTTATTGGCTTCCTCCTTCTTGCTTTGGCACTAAAACTGGAGAACCCGTGATACCACGGGGGGGGTATAGCCAGAGGGGGAGGGGCCTTGCACTTTTGATGTAGTGCTTTGTGTGGCCTCCAGAGGGCAGTAGCTATACCCCAATCGTCTGGGTCTCCCAATAAGAGCTAGAAGAAAAGGAATTTACGGTAAGTAACAAAATTCCCTTCATTTTTTTTCCCTTTTGGGAAAAAAAAAAGACATTTTTTATATATATTTATATATATTATAATATATTATAATATATATATATACTATAATTTATAATATATACTGTAATATATATATATATATATATATATATATATATATATATATATTATAATATATATATTATAATAAATATATATATATATTGTAATATATATATAATTTTACTTTTTTTCCTTTTGGGCCAGGATTGGGGGGTTGCATTCCATTATGTATTCGGAGATGAAAAAATGGTGATTCCAAAGCTCAATTTTTGCCAATAAACCATTTTTTTACCCCTATTGATTTCAGGTCAAATCTACAAAAAGTTGAATTTTGGTAAATATTGACACCTTTTGGTAAATATTGACACAATTTGTGCTTGTTTAGAGCCCTCTTCATCTGAGCTCTTGCAATGGGGGGCTTTGGATGTAAATGGAGGAAGCAAAACAAAATTGGGCACCCTCCCAAAAAAATGGGACAACCCATCCACCCCCCTTTCTCAAATAATGCCAATATATTGATTTGCAGCATTTATATAGCGGTTTACTACAAACGTCCCCATCTATCGCTGCCAGTAGATCATGAGTATCCCATTAGTATTGGTACCAGTTTGTATTAAGGACAAGGTGTTTGAAGCAAATTGACCCTCCAGCACTAACATAACTGGGACATGCGAAGTGCACAGTGATGGTTAGAGGCTCGGCATTCACTCCGCTGATTTACTACCATGTACAAAGTCCCTAAATTGACTGACTCTCGTTTTCTTACCCCCCCCCCCCCGCCCCCTCCCAGCACAAGGGCAAAGCTTTTTAGGCTGCTGCATGTCACAGTGCTACATATCTCCCCACAGTGATACATATCTCCCCAATGTGGGGGAGACGGTGAATCTCTGGATACTTTGAAGGCTGAAGGACGAGTCCTTTGTATCTGACCTCTCTGTGGCTTCCGTTTCACTTTTTTTACCAGTTCTAGTTTTCTTAAATTGGATTTTTTTCACTTTTTTTGTGCATTTTTTTTATTTTAGTAACAATCGGCACTATGCAGAGAAGCGGATTCACCGTGACGTCCCATTGTTAGAATCGCAAAACAAAAAGCGACCCTACCTCAAACCAAGCCTTGTAAAATATATTTTTTTTTTCCTTCTGTGAATAAATGACAATGAATCTAAAGTTCTCTACGCCACACGTTTGCCTTCCTGTCTGGTCATTTCTAGGTCGATCTCTCCGGTCGGTGGGATCGGAGGTCTGTGTTCGGTTTAGTAATGGGTTTTTTCGGGGGTTGACAGCAATTTCTGCCATATTCCTACCTGCTTCTAATGGGTCGGGCTCCTCTTCCGAGAGGCGTAGGATCAGCATATTATAATCCTCCATAGAAGTGTCAGTCGAGACCCCCATGCATGTTACAAGGGGATATCTGTGGGTTCATTCTTTCATGTATATCCACGGTAAATGAGTTTTCTAGCTTGGTCTGCATAAAAAAAACACAAAAAACTGCATTAATTGCATGAAACAACCAATTCATTAGACTAAAAAAATTATTTTGGGGCTAAAAATAATTTTTGCAATTGGGATGTATTAAATGTTTTGCACCGTTTGCCTTCTATAGCCTTTGTGATCTGTAAGAATGAGTTAACTGAGAATCTGTCAGTGAGCTCATACAGGTTTAATGACTGGAGGAGGTTTGTAATGATCTTTCTGACCTCCTCCTGGTTGATATGACCAACGCTCTCATTACAGGTGTAAAATCCTTCTATAGCCTTTGTGATCTGTAAGAATGAGTTAACTGAGAATCTGTCAGTGAGCTCATACAAGCTTCATGACTGCAGGAGGTTTGCAACGGTCTTTCTGAGCTCCTCTTGGTTGATACATGCCCAAAGTGATCACTTTTTTTAATGAAATCCAATTGCAAAATTGATTTTGTCAAATACCGTACATACACAAAGTCCTCAAAAGTGAACAATCCCTTTGTTAGAAAACCACTTTAAAGGAAAAAGTTGGAATAAAATAAAGCGCTTTTATTACACACAAAGGTAACATTTTTTTGCACAATTTTCCTTCTATAACCTCTGCTGTCTGCAAGAATGAGTTAACTGAGTATCTGTCAGTGAGCTCATACAGGTTTAATGACTGGAGAATTTGTAACTTTCTGAGCGCCTTGATTAATACTTGACGAAAGCTCTCATTACACACAAAGCAAAGGTAAAATGTTTGCACCGTTTTCCTTCTATAGCCTCTGCAGGCTGCAAGAATGAGTTAACTGAGGATCGGTCAGTGAGCTCATACAGGTTTAATGACTAGATGTTTGTAACTTTCTGAGCTCTTCGATTGATACCAGACCAAAGCTCTCATTACACACAAAGCAAAGGTATAATGTTTGCACAATTTTCCTTCTATAGCCTCTGCGGGCTGCAAGCATGAGTAAACTGAGGATCTGTCAGTGAGCTCATACAGGTTTAATGACTGGAAAGGTTTAACAGTCTTCCTGAGCTACTTGGTTGATATATGAGCAAAATGTTTTTTTTTTTTAATAAAAAAAAAATCCTATTGCAAATTATTCTTGGCCTCAAATGCATACATCAAAGTAAAAGGAAAAGTCCTCAAAAGTGACAATCCCTTTAAAACTGAAAAAAACACTTTAAAGTAAAAAGAGAAATGAAACAAAATGCTCTCTTTACACACAAAGCAAAGGTAACATTTTTACACCATTTGCCTTCTGTAGCCTCGGCTGTCTGCAAGAATGAGTTAACTGAGCATCTATCAGTGAGCTCATACTGGTTTAATGACTGGAGAGGTTTGTAACGCTTGAGCTCCCCTTTTGATATATGACCAAAGCTCTCATTACACACAAAGCAAAGGGCAAAATGTTTGCAGTTTTCCTTCTATAGCCTTTGCTGTCTGCAGTAATGAGTTAACTGAGAATCTCTCAGTGAGCTCATACTGGTTTAATGACTGGAGAAGGTTTGTAACGGTCTTTCTGAACTCCACTCGGTTCAGATATGACCCAAAATGATCAAATGGCCTCGGCTGTTTGACAAATTCTCAGTTAACTCATCCTTGCAGACCGCAAAGGCTATAGAAGGCAAACAGTGCAAAAAAAGAAAAAAAAGCTCACTGACAGATCCTTAGTTAACTCATGCTGTCAGTGAGCTCATACTGGTTTAATGACTGGAGAGGTTTGTAACGCTTGAGCTTCCCTTTTGATATGTGACCAAAGCTCTAATTACACACAAAGCAAAGGTAAAATGTTTGCACGGTTTTCCTTCTATAGCCTTTGCTGTCTGCAATAATGAGTTAACTGAGCATATATCAGTGAGCTTATACAGGTTTAATGACTGGAGAGTTTTGTAATTTTCTGCCCTCTTTGGTTGATATATGACCAAACCTCTCATTACGACAATCAGAGAAAAGGTGTAAAATGTTTGCCTTCTATAGCCTTTGCTGTCTACAAGTAGGAGTTAACTGAGAATCTGTCAGTGAGCTCATAAAAGCTGCAAAATGAGTGGTGGAGAGTGCGTAACGCCTGTCTTTTTCTGAGCAGATTTCTGACCTCAGATCACATCAAAGCTAAAAGTGCAGAAAATAAACAGCTTGTAAAACCCAAAAGGCGCAAAATGTTTCATTTAAAAAAAAAAAAAAAAAAATTGTTCTATATACGTGTTTTAGAACAAAAAAATAAAAGTGGAAAACTCCTTTAAGTAATACTTTAACAATGACAAACATAACTTGCTTAAACCCTGCCGAGCGGGAGCAACGTAAAGGGTTCCGAGCGGGGGCAACGTAAAGGGTTCCGAGCGGGGGCAACGTAAAGGGTTCCGAGCGGGGGCAACGTAAAGGGTTCCGAGCGGGGGCAACGTAAAGGGTTCCGAGCGGGGGCAACGTAAAGGGTTCCGAGCGGGGGCAACGTAAAGGGTTCCGAGCGGGGGCAACGTAAAGGGTTCCGAGCGGGAGCAACGTAAAGGGTTCCGAGCGGGAGCAACGTAAAGGGTTCCGAGCGGGAGCAACGTAAAGGGTTCCGAGCGGGGGCAACGTAAAGGGTTACGAGCGGGGGCAACGTAAAGGGTTCCGAGCGGGGGCAACGTAAAGGGTAGGTAGCTGACAAAAGTTTACTACAAATCATCAGCGAAGAGGAATCCTATTAAAAAGGAATATTGATCTGGGCACCATTTATAATTCAAATATATCAATAAGATGTACATATCTGCTACAATACATCACCGCTGCAGCCAATCACTGGCCTCAGTCCCAATCCAAAGTAGACAAGCCCAGTGATTGGCTGCAGTGGTCACATGCGGTAGCTGGGATATTACACTAGTCTTTTTGCAGTGTCAGCCATGGAGCAGTACCCTTTACGTTGCTCCCGCGTGGTACCCTTTACGTTGCTCTCGCTCTGTAGCCTTTACGTTGCTCCCGCTCGGTACCCTCTGTGGTGCTCCCGCTCGGTACCCTTTACGCTGCTCCCGTTCGGTACCCTTTACGATTGCTCCCGTTCGGTACCCTTTACGATTGCTCCCGCTCGGTACCCTTTACGATTGCTCCCGCTCGGTACCCTTTACGATTGCTCCCGCTCGGTACCCTTTACGATTGCTCCCGCTCGGTACCCTTTGTCGGTTGCTCCCGCTCGGTACCCTTTGTCGCTGCTCCCGCTCGGTAACCTTTGTCCGTTGCTCCTCTTCTGTACGTGGCCTCATGGGAAACATACTAGTACCATGGTAGACAAAAATGCTCAGATTTCAAAATATTCATACATTTCCAGGAGGAGTAAGAGAGGAACACCAGAACACACAATTGTAAGAGACAATGCTCCAACATTATTTGATGGGAAATACAAGTTTTTAATAGAACCTCAACGTGGTCATCGCCACTGATTGTCACCGTCCTATGCCGTGATCAACGCCTAGACTGTAATCTAAATGTCATGAGGGTTTTCTTCTGTTTTATTTTTTATTATAAATCGGCATTCAGGTTGAGCGGTGGTCTGCGTTTCTACACGGTGGCCTCCCTGGCTGTGGCTCGGTGGCATCTCTGGCCCGCTCGGTAACAGGAATTGCTATGCATAGAGCTTTGTGAATGACATGCAATTCATACAGTGACCAGCAGAGGGCGCCATCGCTTCACATCATCTATAATGTAGCGGTTTAGGATCCATGTCCCCATCAAACCCTGACAAAGAGGAAAGTCGTGTACTTGTTCGCGAATCCGTAGATGCACGCGGCCCGACGACACGGATACAAGACGGAATATATTACATTGTCGCCAGCTTCATCTGGACACAAGAACACTCGCTGCTGCCGAGACCTGACTGCAGCGGCTCTGTCTAGAAGATGTTCAGTTTATAGATTGTACCATCTTCCTGTGAATGATGTGGGTACAGATAGTAGTGCCTCCTTGTCTCACCATGTAAATTATACAGGAACAGATAGTACTGCCTCCTTGTCTCACCATGTAAATGACTTAGGAACAGATAGTACTGCCTCCCTGTCTCACCATGTAAATTATGCAGGAACAGATAGTACTGCCTCCCTGTCTCACCATGTAAATTATACAGGAACAGATAGTACTGCCTCCCTGTCTCACCATGTAAATTATGCAGGAAGAGATAGTACTGCCTCCCTGTCTCACCATGTAAATGACTTAGGAACAAATAGTACTGCCTCCCTGTCTTTCCCTGTAAATTATGCAGGAACAGATAGTACTGCCTCCGTCTCACCATGTAAATTATGCAGGAACAGATAGTACTGCCTCCCTGTCTTTCCCTGTAAATTATGTAAGTCGTGACAGTACTGCCTCCCTGTCAATGATGTAGGTACATGTAGTACTGCCTCCATGTTTCTCCCTGCAAATGATATGTACATATAGTAATGCCTCCCTAACTTTCCCTGTAAACGATGTACAGATAACACTGCCTACCTGCCAATGTTGTAAGTACAGAAACCATGACCTCCCTGTCTTTGTAAATTCCGTACAGTAGGTATAGATAGTCCTGCCTCCCTGTCTTCACCATAATAGATGTAAATACAAATAGCACTGCCTCCCTGTCTTCACCATAATAGATGTAAGTACAGATAGTACTGCCTCCCTGTCTTCACCATAATAGATGTAAATACAAATAGCACTGCCTCTCTGTCCTCACCATAATAGATGTAAGTACAGATAGTACTGCCTCCCTGTCTTTACCATAATAGATGTAAGTACAGATAGTACTGCCTCCCTGTCTTCACCATAATAGATGTAAGTACAGATAGTACTGCCTCCCTGTCTTCACCATAATAGATGTAAATACAAATAGTACTGCCTCCCTGTCTTCACCATAATAGATGTAAGTACAGATAGTACTGCCTCCCTGTCTTCACCATAATAGATGTAAATACAAATAGCACTGCCTCTCTGTCCTCACCATAATAGATGTAAGTACAGATAGCACTGCCTCTCTGTCTTCACCATAATAGATGTAAATACAAATAGCACTGCCTCTCTGTCCTCACCATAATCGATGTAAGTACAAATAGCACTGCCTCTCTGTCCTCACCATAATAGATGTAAGTACAGATAGTACTGCCTCTCTGTCCTCACCATAATAGATGTAAGTACAGATAGTACTGCGTCTGTCTTTACCATAATAGATAGGTAAGTGATAAATATATGCTCGCTGGATGCAACTACGGGGACCCCACAAAGCCCAAAGGTGGAGGTCCCAAAGTCCCCCTGTGAATGAAGTGATGATACACATCCCCAACCACTACTCCGTTCACTTCTATGGGATTGTGGCATGTTGCTCTCCTCCTCTCCGACCCATAGAAGTGAATAGGAGTGCTGATCCCTCGCGCACGTTTAACTCTCCCATTACACAGGGACCTTTTTATGTAATCAGTGGGGATTCCAGCAAACTAGGAAAACCTTTAAAAGATAAATAAAAAATAATAATTTAACTCTTTAAATTCCAATTTTTTATCTTGTCTTCCGCGGTTTCTAAATAGTTTTCTACGTGGGACTAAACTGTTCGTCCTGATCTTTCCTGGATCAGGAATGTAGAATAGATAAGGGAAAAGCCCCTGCAAAATAATTCTGACCTGATGTATATGTTTCTGTGCAAAAAATATGGATAGAAAGATCTATTTTTTAAAAAAAAAAAAAAAGGGGCACGACTTGCCTAAAACTGCTAAAGTATCCAGATTGTTTAGGGGTTTCATTGAACCTTTTATTTAGAGAAATGCAAAATGGAGTTCCCCTTTAAGGCAGTGATCCCGTGGTGCCATATGCCCCAGCATCCTTCTCCAATGGTAATTGCTGTGGGATTCCCTGCGCGGTGTCGCTGGGGCTGAGGTATCACACGTCGTCAGTGCATGGAAACAACCTCACACGAGGGATGAGCGGAGGACGTCTCCATCCATCCCAGCGTAACCTCAGGAGGGGACTTCTCAAGGTGACTCCGCTGCAGTCAATCACTGCGCCGCACTCTCCGCTTCTCCCATTGTTCCGTCTCCGGAGTACATGTCCGCCTCCGCAGGGATTCCCGGGGACACGTCCAGCTGCTGCCGCCTCCGGTGCTGCTGGTGACTCTGTGCCTTCTTCCGTCCGCTCTGTGTCTGGGAACCTTCATGCAGCTTTATCCTCTAGAGGTTAGTGATGTTTCCCGGGGCTCGGTGCCAATCCTAGCCCTGATGTGCGTGGAGCGTATGCGGATTGCTGCCCTGGTCTGCCCCTATTAACGCCTGCCGGGGAGCAGGCTCATTTGGGTAATTCATTGCATTTGTATGTGCCGGTGATGCTATAAGTTTGGGTCACGGAAGTTGCAGTCACGTAGTGATTACTGGGGTCTCGCCCAAGAGTATAGGGGACTCCTGGCAAACGCCGCAATACACCGGGTACACCGGGGAAACAATACAATGGAGGGTCCTGGCACCAGGGAGAGGGGACACCTTCTGCAACTCCCTAACGTCCCAATACGGGTCATTCCCCCGTCGCCAAATCACGTGTCTAAGCACTTCCTGGCCAGGAACTTACCCTAACTAGTGAGACGCCAGTCGCCCTTCCTGGCCCTGAACTTACCCTGACTAGTGAGACGCTAGTACCTCTTCCTGACCCTGAACTGACCCTGACTAGTGAGAAGCCAGTCGCCCTTCCTGGCCCTGAACTCACCCTGACTAGTGAGACGCTAGTCGCCCTTCCTGGCCCTGAACTGACCCTGACTAGTGAGACGCTAGTCGCCCTTCCTGGTCCTGAACTTACCCTGACTAGTGAGACGCTAGTCGCCCTTCCTGGTCCTGAACTTACCCTGACTAGTGAGACGCTAGTCGCCCTTCCTGGCCTTGAATTTACCCTGACTAGTGAGACGCTAGTCGCCCTTCCTGGCCCTGAACTCACCCTGACTAGTGAGATGCTAGTACCCCTTCCTGGCCCTGAACTTACCCTGACTAGTGAGACGCTAGTACCCCTTCCTGACCCTGAACTGACCCTGACTAGTGAGATGCTAGTCGCCCTTCCTGGCCCTGAACTCACCCTGACTAGTGAGACGCTAGTCGCCCTTCCTGGCCCTGAACAGAAACCTGACTAGTGAGATGCTAGTACCCCTTCCTGACCCTGAACTCACCCTGACTAGTGAGATGCTAGCTGCCCTTCCTGGCCCTGAACTTACCCTGACTAGTGAGATGCTAGTCACCCTTCCTGGCCCTGAACTCAACCTGACTTGTGAGATGCTAGTCGCCCTTTCTGGCCCTGAATTTGCCCTGACTAGTGAGACGCTAGTCGCCCTTCCTGGCCCTGAACTTACCCTGACAAGTGAGATCCTAGTACCCCTTCCTGGCCTTGAATTTACCCTGACTAGTGAGACACTAGTCGCCCTTCCTGGCTCTGAACTTACCCTGACTAGTGAGAGCCTAGTACCCCTTCCTGGCCCTGAACTCAACCTGACTAGTGAGATGCTAATCGCCCTTTCTGGCCCTGAATTTACCCTGACTAGTGAGACGCTAGTCGCCCTTCCTGACCCTGAACTCACCTGACTAGTGAGACGCTAGTCTTTCCACTGCAATAAGACAACATGAGGCAGGTAAAACAAACAGATGGGGAAAGACACAATGAGTACTCCAAGGTTTCATCAGCAGGAGCTTCACAGCTGCAACTGAAACAACACCACAGCTCTGCAGAGACCAGCTCCTTCCACATAGGGAGGAGTGAGGAGCGGATATTTATAGCAGAATGGAGCGGCTGAAGCTGAGTTTACCACTACCTGTTAGAGCACTGCAGGATAGAAAGTAACCTTAACTCCTTCAGTGCTGGAAGGCACTAAATATGGTCTAACTTAGGGTAACTTTCGAGCGGGCACTAAAGCGGATCTGCGATCGATAATGCACTGTGACCTTCAGATCCCCCCAAGATCACATCGGGCCGTAACACAGATGCGTCCCGTAACGGTGGTGGGTTTCTATCTGCAGGCGGCCCGCCATCTGGAGACCCCTTTTTCCATACGCCCTAGTAGGAGTGATAAAAGGGATCCCCAGTTGACGCTCCTGCTTCTATGAGCCGAGGCTGTGAGAAATGTTTACATCAATGCCAGCTTCAGAGAAACTTTTTGTATCATAAAAGGGGGGTCCTAAACTTGTGATTCCCCCCTAGTAGCTAGAGCAAAAAGCTCAATTGCATAGTGTTTCGCCCCCTTTAATGCTAACTGTGTAATACTACATTTGCGATCTAGTTGGATAGAGCTTGTAAATACAATCACTTTTGCAATTTGCTGCTCGTTAAAATTTGCAACCGTTCTTGAGATATTAA
Organism: Anomaloglossus baeobatrachus; assembly: GCF_048569485.1. NCBI lineage: Eukaryota > Metazoa > Chordata > Amphibia > Anura > Aromobatidae > Anomaloglossus > Anomaloglossus baeobatrachus. The sequence goes on from NC_134359.1 coordinate 272,752,764, forward strand.
CACTTTTCTTTACAGCTCGTTGCCTAGGTGACCGACCACCGCTGTTGTCTAGCTTTTAAGCACCACTCACAAGCTGGCCACGATTAGGAGGTAAGGTACGCGCTCCGTCAATCCTGGCCAGCTTCAAAACAGTGCTTATAAACTTCATAGTAAAGAGCTTGTAAGCACTGCTTTCATTTTGTTGGGTTTTTTTTTAGCAGCAGTGGTCGGTTTCTAAGGCAACAAGATGTAAACAAGAGAAAAGTGTTAATATCTCAAGAACGGATGAAAATTTTAACGAGCAGTAAATTGCAAAATTGCTTGAATTTACAAGCTCTATCCAACAATACCCATTTATAAAGAAGGAAAATAACCCTTTAAGTATTAATGTCATGTGGCGCAGTGCTCTAGCACTCATAGATCAGGCTACAAAGGCGATTTTGAGCTACACTACACGAAACAATGAATCACATGTCACTAATTGTTTCCAATGAGGGATTTGTAATCACTGCGGAGTGTAATGATCATCCACAGCTGCCCTGTGTTACAGTGTAATCTCCCCACATCAGTTCTGGGCAATTAATCCCATCCATAGAGTTTAATGGGATTGGAAATTAATCAGCTGTCCCTAGAGATGTTTCCCAAATACTAATTCCAATAGGAAATAATGGATGATTTTTTTTCCCTGTACAAGGGGCAGACAAAGTCTCATGGGATGAGTTTGACGAGATTGGCTTTAATTGGTGTTTTCATAGGATTTAATTGACTTGGACTGTAATACCAGGGGAGGGCGTCCAAAAGACGCAGGAGTGGTCTGCCAAATTCGTATTCACTCTGTATATCAGTGGCTGCCAATACATATAGCTTTAGGAGGGTCTCAAAAATGAAAGAAAGAAATTGTGTGATACTGTGTTGTGGTGTTTTCCGGTACTGAAGCTCAGATCCCATTCACTTTGTAAGGGACAGAGGTGCAGTACCCGAGAATGGCCACTACACAGTGTACGGCGCTGTGCTGATCTGCTCTCTGGCAACAGCTAATAACAGCTGAACGTGAGGGTGCCGGTGTCTGATCCCCTCCCCTCCCCCCATCAACCTCTTATTGATGACATCCTAAAGAGGACATACACATCAAAGTCAACATCGCTAGCAACATCGCTGGTAACGAACAACTTTTGTGACGTTGCTAGCGATGTTGCTGTGTGTGACATCCAGCAACAACCTGGCCCCTGCTGTGAGGTCGTTGGTTGTTGCTGAATGTCCTGGGCCATTTTTTAGTTGTTGCTGTCCCGCTGTGAAGCACAGATCGCTGTGTGTGACAGCGAGACAGCACCAACTAATGTGCAGGCAGCAGGAGCCAGCTTCTGCTGAGGCTGGTAACCAATGTAAACATCGGGTAACCAAGAAGCCCTGTCCTTGGTTACCCGATATTTACCTTTGATACCAGCCTCCTCCGCTCTCACTGCCTGTGCTGCCGGCTCCTGCTCTGTGCACATGTAGCTGCAGCACACATCAGGCAATTAACCCGATGTGTGCTGTAACTAGGAGAGCAAGGAGCCAGCACTAAGCAGTGTGCGCGGCTCCCTGCTCTGTGCACATTTAGCTGCAGCACACATCGGGTTAATTAACTTGATGTGTGCTGTAACTAGGAGACTGGGGGCTGGTCACTGGTTGCTGGTGAGCTCACCAGCAACTCGTGTAGCCACGCTCCAGCGATCCCTGCCAGGTCAGGTTGCTGGTGGGATCGCTGGAGCGTCGCAGTGTGACAGCTCACCAGCAACCTCCTAGCAACTTACCAGCGATCCCTATCGTTGTTGGGATCGCTGGTAAGTTGCTTAAGGCCCCGTCACACTAAGCAACATCGCTAGCAACATCGCTGGTAACGAACAACTTTTGTGACGTTGCTAGCGATGTTGCTGTGTGTGACATCCAGCAACAACCTGGCCCCTGCTGTGAGGTCGTTGGTTGTTGCTGAATGTCCTGGGCCATTTTTTAGTTGTTGCTGTCCTGCTGTGAAGCACAGATCGCTGTGTGTGACAGCGAGACAGCAACAACTAATGTGCAGTGAGCAGGGAGCCAGCTTCTGCTGAGGCTGGTAACCAATGTAAACATCGGGTAACCAAGAAGCCCTGTCCTTGGTTACCCGATATTTACCTTTGATACCAGCCTCCTCCGCTCTCACTGTCAGTGCCGGCTCCTGCTCTGTGCACATGTAGCTGCAGGACACATCAGGTAATTAACCCGATGTGTGCTGTAACTAGGAGAGCAAGGAACCAGCGCTCAGTGTGCGCTGCTCCCTGCTCTGTGCACATTTAGCTGCAGCACACATCAGGTAATTAACCCGATGTGTGCTGTAACTAGGAGAGCAGGGAGCCAGCGCTAAGCATTGTGCGCTGCTCCCTGCTCTGTGCACATTTAGCTGCAGCACACATCGGGTTAATTAACCTGATGTGTGCTGTAACTAGGAGACTGGGGGCTGGTCACTGGTTGCTGGTGAGCTCACCAGCAACTCGTGTAGCCATGCTCCAGCGATCCCTGCCAGGTCAGGTTGCTGGTGGGATCGCTGGAGCGTCGCAGTGTGACAGCTCACCAGCAACCTCCTAGCAACTTACCAGCGATCCCTATCGTTGTTGGGATCGCTGGTAAGTTGCTTAGACAACCCCTTTAAGAGCCATGAGAATCTGCATAAAACTGGTGCATCTATTGCAGCACATAAATTCTGATCCTTAGAAAATATACCTTGGTGTGTATTGATCCTATAAAGTGCGCAATATAATATATAGGAATAGATCACTCTGTGTGTAATGACTCTATATAATATATAGGAATAGATCACTCTGTGTGTAATGACTCTATATAATATATAGGAATCGATCCCTCTGTGTGTAATGACTCTATATAATATATAGGAATCGATCCCTCTGTGTGTAATGACTATATAATATATAGGAATAGATCACTCTGTGTGTAATGACTCTATATAATATATAGGAATAGATCACGCTGTGTGTAATGACTCTATATAATATATAGGAATAGATCACTCGGTGTGTAATGACTCTATATAATATATAGGAATAGATCCCTCTGTGTGTAATGACTCTATATAATATATAGGAATAGATCACTCTGTGTGTAATGACTCTATATAATATATAGGAATCGATCCCTCTGTGTGTAATGACTCTATATAATATATAGGAATCGATCCCTCTGTGTGTAATGACTATATAATATATAGGAATAGATCACTCTGTGTGTAATGACTCTATATAATATATAGGAATAGATCACTCTGTGTGTAATGACTCTATATAATATATAGGAATAGATCCCTCTGTGTGTAATGACTCTATATAATATATAGGAATAGATCCCTCTGTGTGTAATGACTCTATATAATATATAGGAATAGATCACTCTGTGTGTAATGACTCTATATAATATATAGGAATAGATCCCTCTGTGTGTAATGACTTTATATAATATATAGGAATAGATCACTCTGTGTGTAATGACTCTATATAATATATAGGAATAGATCCCTCTGTGTGTAATGACTCTATATAATATATAGGAATAGATCCCTCTGTGTGTAATGACTCTATATAATATATAGGAATAGATCCCTCTGTGTGTAATGACTCTATATAATATATAGGAATAGATCCCTCTGTGTGTAATGACTCTATATAATATATAGGAATAGATCCCTCTGTGTGTAATGACTCTATATAATATATAGGAATAGATCCCTCTGTGTGTAATGACTCTATATAATATATAGGAATAGATCCCTCTGTGTGTAATGACTCTATATAATATATAGGAATAGATCCCTCTGTGTGTAATGACTGTATATAATATATAGGAATAGATCACTCTGTGTGTAATGACTCTATATAATATATAGGAATAGATCCCTCTGTGTGTAATGACTCTATATAATATATAGGAATAGATCCCTCTGTGTGTAATGACTCTATATAATATATAGGAATAGATCCCTCTGTGTGTAATGACTCTATATAATATATAGGAATAGATCCCTCTGTGTGTAATGACTCTATATAATATATAGGAATAGATCACTCTGTGTGTAATGACTCTATATAATATATAGGAATAGATCACTCTGTGTGTAATGACTCTATATAATATATAGGAATAGATCACTCTGTGTGTAATGACTCTATATAATATATAGGAATAGATCCCTCTGTGTGTAATGACTCTATATAATATATAGGAATAGATCCCTCTGTGTGTAATGACTCTATATAATATATAGGAATAGATCCCTCTGTGTGTAATGACTCTATATAATATATAGGAATAGATCACTCTGTGTGTAATGACTCTATATAATATATAGGAATAGATCACTCTGTGTGTAATGACTCTATATAATATTGAATTACTGAAATAAATTAACTTTTTGATATTATAATTTATTGAGAAGCACAAATACACTATCTGCTTTCCTACAGTTTGGGTGAGTTCATACTTTGTGTTTTTGCTGCAGTTTTTCCCCAGGTATTTTCTGCATTTTTTTCTGCCCTATGTCTGCCTGTGCCTTGGATCTGGCTGCAGCACGTCACTCCCTCCACTAATTATATCGCCGCCTGTTGTTTACACTGGTGGTTTTCTAGCTCCTAATCTTATCTCTGGGCCTCATCCCCAGTGCATGTTTTCTGGACCCCATCCAGGGCTGAGGTATAATAAGGATGAATGCCTGGGGCCCAGGGTGCGAGGAGCAGACATTCCTTATATAACTCTGTGCTATAATACGCTGGGGGCGAGGGGCTGACACTTTACTCTGTTAAATCAGAAGTGCTTAAAAAGTTCTAGAAAACTCAAGTATCCGGATATAGCTCAAGAATTAGCAGCTTTGTTGTGACTGCAGAATGTCATCAAGATTATTCCTCCTCTATCTCTTTTCCACCCCCATCCTAAAAATTCTGATACTTGTGTACATATCGTTATAGGTATAGAACACAAACTGTGGCCTGGGGCCAAATCTGTATGGAAGGCTATGTGGGGCCCATTATTCTGTATGGAGGGCTATGTGGGGCCCATTATTCTGTATGGAGGGCTATGTGGGGCCCATTATTCTGTATGGAGGGCTATGTGGGGCCCATTATTCTGTATGGAGGGCTATGTGGGGCCCATTATTCTGTATGGAGGGCTATGTGGGGCCCATTATTCTGTATGGAGGGCTATGTGGGGCCCATTATTCTGTATGGAGGGCTATGTGGGGCCCATTATTCTGTATGGAGGGCTATGTGGGGCCCATTATTCTGTATGGAGGGCTATGTGGGGCCCATTATTCTGTATGGAGGGTTATGTGGGGCCCATTATTCTGTATGGAGGGCTATGTGGGGCCATTATTCTGTATGGGGGCCATTATTCTGTATGGAGGACTATGTGGGGTCCATTATTCTGTATGGAGGGCTATGTGGGGCCCATTCTTCTGTATGGAGGGCTATGTGGGGCCATTATTCTGTATGGAGGGCTATGTGGGGCCCATTATTCTGTATGGAGGGCTATGTGGGGCCATTATTCTGTATGGGGGCCATTATTCTGTATGGAGGGCTATGTGGGGCCATTATTCTGTATGGGGGCCATTATTCTGTATGGAGGGCTATGTGGGGCCATTATTCTGTATGGAGGACTATGTGGGGCCCATTATTCTGTATGGAGGGCTATGTGGGGCCCATTATTCTGTATGGAGGACTATGTGGGGCCCATTATTCTGTATGGAGGGCTATGTGGGGCCCATTATACTGTATGGAGGGCTATGTGGGCACATTATTCTGTATGGAGGGCTATGTGGGGCCATTATTCTGTATGGAGGACTATGTGGGGCCATTATTCTGTATGGAGGGCTATGTGGGGCCCATTATTCTGTATGGAGGACTATGTGGGGCCCATTATTCTGTATGGAGGGCTATGTGGAGCCAATTATTCTGTATGGAGGGCTATGTGGAGCCCATTATTCTGTATGGAGGGCTATGTGGAGCCCATTATTCTGTATGGAGGGCTATGTGGGGCCCATTATACTGTATGGAGGACTATGTGGAGCCCATTATTCTGTATGGAGGGCTATGTGGGGCCCATTATACTGTATGGAGGAATATGTGGGGCCCATTATTCTGTATGGAGGGCTATGTGGGGCCCATTATTCTGTATGGAGGACTATGTGGAGCCCATTATTCTGTATGGAGGGCTATGTGGAGCCCATTATTCTGTATGGAGGGCTATGTGGAGCCCATTATTCTGTATGGAGGACTATGTGGGGCCGATTATTCTGTATGGAGGACTATGTGGGGCCCATTATTCTGTATGGAGGGCTATGGGGGGCCCATTATTCTGTATGGAGGGCTATGTGGGGCCCATTATTCTGTATGGAGAGCTATGTGGGGCCCATTATACTGTATGGAGGGCTATGTGGGGCCCATTATTCTGTATGGAGGGCTATGTGGGGCCCATTATTCTGTATGGAGAGCTATGTGGGGCCCATTATTCTGTATGGAGAGCTATGTGGGGCCCATTATTCTGTATGGAGGGCTATGTGGGGCCCATTATTCTGTATGGAGAGCTATGTGGGGCCCATTATTCTGTATGGAGAGCTATGTGGGGCCCATTATTCTGTATGGAGGGCTATGTGGGGCCCATTATACTGTATGGAGGGCTATGTGGGGCCTATTATTCTGTATGGAGAGCTATGTGGGGCCCATTATACTGTATGGAGAGCTATGTGGGGCCCATTATTCTGTATGGAGAGCTATGTGGGGCCCATTATACTGTATGGAGGGCTATGTAGGCCCATTATTCTGTATGGAGAGCTATGTGGAGCCCATTATTCTGTATGGAGGGCTATGTGGGCCCATTATACTGTATGGAGGACTATGTGTAGCCCATTATTCTGTATGGAGGGCTATGTGGGGCCCATTATTCTGTATGGAGGACTATGTGGGGCCCATTATTCTGTATGGAGGGCTATGTGGGGCCCATTATTCTGTATGGAGGACTATGTGTGGCCCATTATTCTGTATGGAGGGCTATGTGGGCCCATTATTCTGTATGGAGGGCTATGTGGGGCCCATTATTCTGTATGGAGGGCTATGTGGGGCCCATTATTCTGTATGGAGGGCTATGTGGGGCCCATTATTCTGTATGGAGGGCTATGTGGGGCCCATTATTCTGTATGGAGGGCTATGTGGGGCCCATTATTCTGTATGGAGGACTATGTGTGGCCCATTATTCTGTATGGAGGGCTATGTGGGCCCATTATTCTGTATGGAGGGCTATGTGGGGCCCATTATTCTGTATGGAGGGCTATGTGGGGCCCATTATTCTGTATGGAGGGCTATGTGGGGCCCATTATTCTGTATGGAGGGCTATGTGGGGCCCATTATTCTGTATGGAGGACTATGTGTGGCCCATTATTCTGTATGGAGGGCTATGTGGGGCCCATTATTCTGTATGGAGGGCTATGTGGGGCCCATTATTCTGTATGGAGGGCTATGTGGGGCCCATTATTCTGTATGGAGGGCTATGTGGGGCCCATTATTCTGTATGGAGGACTATGTGGGGCCCATTATTCTGTATGGAGGGCTATGTGGGGCCATTATTCTGTATGGAGGGCTATGTGGGGCCCATTATTCTGTATGGAGGACTATGTGTGGCCCATTATTCTGTATGGAGGGCTATGTGGGGCCCATTATTCTGTATGGAGGGCTATGTGGGGCCCATTATTCTGTATAGAGGGTTATGTGGGGCCCATTATTCTGTATGGAGGACTATGTGGGCCCCATTATTCTGTATGGAGGGCTATGTGGGGCCCATTATTCTGTATGGAGGGCTATGTGGGGCCCATTATTCTGTATGGAGGGCTATGTGGGGCCATTATTCTGTATGGAGGGCTATGTGGGGCCATTATTCTGTATGGAGGGCTATATGGGGCATGTTATTCTGTATGGAGGGCTATGTGGGGCCCATTATTCTGTATGGAGGGCTATGTGGAGCCTGTTATTCTGTATAGAGGGCTATATGGGGCATGTTATTCTGTATGGAGGGCTATGTGGCGCCCATTATTCGGTATGGAGGGCTACTTGGGGCCCATTATTCTGTATGGAGGGCTATGTGGGGCCCATTATTCTGTATGGAGGGCTAAGTGGGGCCCGTTATTCTGTATGGAGGGCTATGTGGAGCCTGTTATTCTGTATAGAGGGCTATATGGGGCATGTTATTCTGTATGGAGGGCTATATGGGGCATGTTATTCTGTATGGAGTGCTATGTGGAGCCCATTATTCTGTATGGAGGGCTATGTGGGGCCCATTATTCTGTATGGAGGACTATGTGGGGCCCATTATTCTGTATGGAGGGCTATGTGGGGCCCATTATTCTGTATGGAGGACTATGTGTGGCCCATTATTCTGTATGGAGGGCTATGTGGGCCCATTATTCTGTATGGAGGGCTATGTGGGGCCCATTATTCTGTATGGAGGGCTATGTGGGGCCCATTATTCTGTATGGAGGGCTATGTGGGGCCCATTATTCTGTATGGAGGGCTATGTGGGGCCCATTATTCTGTATGGAGGACTATGTGTGGCCCATTATTCTGTATGGAGGGCTATGTGGGGCCCATTATTCTGTATGGAGGGCTATGTGGGGCCCATTATTCTGTATGGAGGGCTATGTGGGGCCCATTATTCTGTATGGAGGGCTATGTGGGGCCCATTATTCTGTATGGAGGACTATGTGGGGCCCATTATTCTGTATGGAGGGCTATGTGGGGCCATTATTCTGTATGGAGGGCTATGTGGGGCCCATTATTCTGTATGGAGGACTATGTGTGGCCCATTATTCTGTATGGAGGGCTATGTGGGGCCCATTATTCTGTATGGAGGACTATGTGTGGCCCATTATTCTGTATGGAGGGCTATGTGGGCCCATTATTCTGTATGGAGGGCTATGTGGGGCCCACTATTCTGTATGGAGGGCTATGTGGGGCCCATTATTCTGTATGGAGGGCTATGTGGGGCCCATTATTCTGTATGGAGGGCTATGTGGGGCCCATTATTCTGTATGGAGGACTATGTGTGGCCCATTATTCTGTATGGAGGGCTATGTGGGGCCCATTATTCTGTATGGAGGGCTATGTGGGGCCCATTATTCTGTATGGAGGGCTATGTGGGGCCCATTATTCTGTATGGAGGGCTATGTGGGGCCCATTATTCTGTATGGAGGACTATGTGGGGCCCATTATTCTGTATGGAGGGCTATGTGGGGCCATTATTCTGTATGGAGGGCTATGTGGGGCCCATTATTCTGTATGGAGGACTATGTGTGGCCCATTATTCTGTATGGAGGGCTATGTGGGGCCCATTATTCTGTATGTAGGGCTATGTGGGGCCCATTATTCTGTATGGAGGGCTATGTGGGGTCCATTATTCTGTATGGAGGACTATGTGGGCCCCATTATTCTGTATGGAGGGCTATGTGGGGCCCATTATTCTGTATGGAGGGCTATGTGGGGCCCATTATTCTGTATGGAGGGCTATGTGGGGCCATTATTCTGTATGGAGGGCTATGTGGGGCCATTATTCTGTATGGATTGCTATATGGGGCATGTTATTCTGTATGGAGGGCTATGTGGGGCCCATTATTCTGTATGGAGGGCTATGTGGAGCCTGTTATTCTGTATAGAGGGCTATATGGGGCATGTTATTCTGTATGGAGCGCTATATGGGGCATGTTATTCTGTATGGAGGGCTATATGGGGCATGTTATTCTGTATGGAGTGCTATGTGGAGCCTGTTATTCTGTATAGAGGGCTATATGGGGCATGTTATTCTGTATGGAGGGCTATGTGGCGCCCATTATTCGGTATGGAGGGCTACTTGGGGCCCATTATTCTGTATGGAGGGCTATGTGGGGCCCATTATTCTGTATGGAGGGCTAAGTGGGGCCCGTTATTCTGTATGGAGGGCTATGTGGAGCCTGTTATTCTGTATAGAGGGCTATATGGGGCATGTTATTCTGTATGGAGGGCTATATGGGGCATGTTATTCTGTATGGAGTGCTATGTGGAGCCTGTTATTCTGTATAGAGGGCTATATGGGGCATGTTATTCTGTATGGAGGGCTATGTGGCGCCCATTATTCGTTATGGAGGGCTACTTGGGGCCCATTATTCTGTATGGAGGACTATGAGAGGCCTATGACCAGGTTGACCAGCGACTTTTTCAAAGTTTTTAATTTTGGTTTGCTGTGTATTTGAGTTTGACATCACTGGTGTAGAAAAAGTCAAAGAAATCCTGTCCAGTGATCAAAGGGCATTATGTAGAAATAATCGTGTATGGGCAGATAACACCTTTACTGCATTGCTGAGCATCTGTGAGCCTAGAGTGGTAGTGAGCCTGTGCGACCACTGCTATACATTGTGAATGTAGCGATAGTGAGCATGAGTGACGACGCATGTGCAACCACTGCTATACACAGCGAATGGAACAGTAGTGCACATATGCAACCACTTCTATGCACAGCGAACGGAGCGGTAGTGAGCATGTGAGACTACTGCTATTAACATTGAATGCAGAGGTAGTGAGCATATACGACCACTCCAGTACATAACGAATGGAGCAGTCGTGAGCATGTGTGACCACTGCTATACATTGTGATTGGAGCGGTAGTGAGCATGTGCAACCACTGCTATACATTGTGATTGGAGCGGTAGTGAGCATGTGCAACCACTGCTATACATTGTGATTGGAGCGGTAGTGAGCATGTGCAACCACTGCTATACATTGTGATTGGAGTGGTAGTGAGCATGTGCGACCACTGCTATACATTGTGATTGGAGTGGTAGTGAGCATGTGCAACCACTCCAGTACATAGCGAATGGAGCGGTAGTGAGCATGTGCGACCACTGCTATACATTGTGATTGGCGCGGTAGTGAGCATGTGCGCGCATTGCCAAATATAGAGAACAGAGCAGTAGTGAGTGTTTGCAACCACTGCTATACATAGCGAATGGAACAGTAGTGCACATATGCAACCATTTCTATGCACAGTGAATGTAGTGGTAGTGAGCATGTGCAACTAATGCTATATACAGCGAATGGAGTGACAGTGGGTATGTGTGACCACTGCTATACATAGCAAATGGAGCGACAATGATCATGTGCGACCATTCCTATACACAACGAATGGAGTGATAAAGAGCATGTGCGACTAGTGCTATACACAGCGAAAGGAGCTGTGGTCGCACATGCTCATTACCACTCCATTTCCTCTATTACAGCTCCTTCAGATCTGTGGGGTTGGGGTCCCGAGACCCCCACTGATGATTCTAAAAAGTGTTCTAAAGCGTGCAGAAATGTTTAGCCCCTGCGTGTACTCAAACCAGAGTACAAACTCAGTAAAGAAGTCTATGGCCTCGATACATGTGATGTAACAAAATAAAACTGCACAAAAATGTCACAAATATTTGGACACAAACGTAGCGACTTTTGCCATGTTTATGCCAGCCTTGCCCAGCTCCACCAACTTTCTAAAAAGTCTGAGCACGCCTGGAGAACTCATCAAAGTGTATGCGACAAATGTGGTGTAGGTCAGGTAGGTACGTGTCTGGTTTTTGTTTTTTCTTTAGGACCAATAAAGCAGTGGACAATCCCTTTAATCCTTGAGCGGATTCATTTAGGCCAAAAATCATGTTAGCCTTTGATTTCCACTATGGATCACGTAGTATTTTAAGAGAAGAAATTTTGTGAACTAGAGATTTACCATAGTCAAACGGCCACTTCTGTGGTCCATAGTCCCCGGACCAGAACTTTTTACTACTTGTAGCATTCCCGGTAAGACTTCAAATTAGTCGGCACCTTCAATGTCATGCATGCATCGTATCGGTGGCCTACTAATTTGAAGAGGTGCTAGGGATTAGGAAATTCGCAGGGCTCTAATCCAGTGGTTACGTCAGTAGTGTCTGGCCACCGGAGCAGAATATCCCACTACCTGTGGTATCCCAGGCATGCCTTCTGGTTAGCAGGGACCCTCAATGTCATGCACTGCACCACAATGCAGCCACTTATCAGAGGAGACGCAAAGGATGTCAAAGGTAGTAGAAAGTTCACAGGGCTGTAATCCAGTGGCCATATCAGTAGTGTGTGGCCACCGGACCAGAATATCCTACTATCTCTGGTATCCTTGGCGTGTCTTCTGATTAATAGGGACCCTCAACGTCATGCATGCACTGCATTGCAATGAAGCCTACTAATCAGAGGAAGCACAAGGGATGGCAAAAGTAGTAGGAAGTTCACAGGGCTGTAATCCATTGGCCACGTCGGTAGTGCGTAGTCACCGGACCAGAATATCCCAGTACCTGTGGTATCCCTGGCGTGTCTTCTGATTAGTAGGGCCTCTCAACGTCATGCATGCATTGCATTGAAATGAAGCCTGCTAATTTGAGGAGGTGCAAGGGATGTCAAAGGTAGTAGGAGGTTCACAGGGCTCTGATCCGGCGACCACGGACTACCGACATCACTGCTCCCCCATTGCTCAACTCTCGTGTATCCCAGGGGTGTCTTTTTATTATTAGGGCCCCTCAACGTCAAGCATGCATTGCATTGCAATGAAGCCTACTAATGAAAGGAAGCACAAGGGATGTCAAAGGTAGTAGGAAGTTCACAGGTCTGTATTCAGTGGCCATGTCAGTAGTGCATGGCCATCGGACCAGAATATCCTACTATCTGTGGTATTCCAGGTGTGCCTTCGGATTAGTAGGGCCCCTCAACGTCATACATGCATCACAAGGAAATGAATCCTACTAATAAGAAAAGGTCCAAAGGATGTCAAAGGTAGTAGTAGGTTCACAGGACGGTGGTCCATTGGCCACAGACTATTGACATCACTGCTGCACCATTGCTCAACTCTCGTGTATCCCAAGCGTGTCTTCTGATTAGTAGGGACCCTCAACGTCATGCACTGCATCACAATGCAGCCACTTATCAGAGGAGGTGCAAGGGATGTCAAAAGTAGTAGGAAGTTCACAGGGCTGTAATCTAGCGGCTATGCCGGTAGTGCATAGCCACCGGACCAAAAGAAGGGCTAGCTTCCTGACATCCAAAGTGCTGCTTATCTGGCAGTAAAACAATATTACAAGTCCAGGTTTGCAAGCCAGTATACACAACAGCAAAAAAAAAAATATATATATATATATAATACTTATGGCTGGCGTATCACATAAAGAAGCAATGGTAATATCAGTAATGGACCCAGCAGCTCATCCCTTCCTTGTAATATATCTAGAAGTATATCCGGTGCTTGTATCCAGCACCTTAGTATAAATCTGGCCGCTGTTTCGGGGGTATATATCATCCTCACTATTAATTTCCCTGGAGGCTATATCGGTTGCATGTAGTGTTAGTAACACAACGGCTGTGACTTCCCTCCAATAATTAGCACAGAATAATGTGTTTTTTGTTTATTTTTTTGTGTTTATTTTATTCCTTTTGTGACTTTTTTTCTTTTATCTTTTTTTTTTTGTCGCATTTTTTCACTGAGCGCCTACGGAAAATGACAGGGGGAGTTGGAATAATGAAGGGTAGATCCTGCCTGCCAGTCTGAATCGAGTCCTACCCAGTCTGCTCTGGCTTTAATCGCCTCCCCTTCATTAAAGAGTCTGGCGGTGTACCAGGGCAAGCGGGGACACCTCTCCTCCTCCTCCTCCCCCTCCCCAATGCGTCCTTGAGAGACTGCAGCTATATAAACATAGGAATAAAAAAAAAAAACCCGCCTGTGTGGGATTGTCAGCAGCAATGCAGTGTAATAGAAGATAAGGAAAAACGGGGGGAGCAGCAATAGCAGAAGGTTATAGTCCTGCCCGGGGGAACCACATGCCCCCATGTAAAAATCACTGTGAATATGCAGCGACTAATCATGCTAATTACATGATGGAGCCGGAGTTATCTCACTATACAAATACATGGCTCATTATTACAATGCACCCTGCAAATCATGGAGGCAGAATATCAGCACCGCTATAGGAGCCCATAGACGTCAGATGTGATCTTGATCAGATTTGATGTCTGGAGGGTAGTCCTGGTGGGCTCAGGTACTATTTTGGAATGGTTTTGGCACCATGGCGTATTTGTTGCACCAAGTTGCGGTAATGGCGAGATCACTCGTAAGTTGTGATAATGAAAGATCGCTTGCATGTTGCGGTAATGAAGAGATCACTCGCAAGTTGCGGTAATGAAGAGATCACTCGCAAGTTGCGGTAATGAAGAGATCGCTGGTATGTCACGGTAATTAAGAGATTGCTCACATGTCTCGGTAATTAAGAGATCACTCGCAAGTTGCCGTAATGAAGAGATCACTTGCATGTTGCAGTAATGAAGAGATCACTCATATGTCGCGGTAATGAAGAGATCACTCGCTTGTTGCGGTAGTGAAGAGATCGCCCATATGCTGCGGTAATGAAGAGATCGCTCGTTTGTTGCGGTAATGAATATATCGTTTGCAGGTTGCGGTAATGAAGAGATTACTCGCATGTCGCGATAATGAAGAGATTACTCGCATGTCGCGGTAATGAAGAGATTACTCGCATGTCGCGGTAATGAAGAGATTACTCGCATGTCGCGGTAATGAAGAGATTACTCGCATGTCGCGGTAATGAAGAGATTACTCGTAGGTCACAGTAATAAAGATATCGCTCACAAGTTGTAGTAATGAAGAGATCGCTCGTATGTCACGGTAATGAAGAGATCGCTACAATGTAGCAGTAATGATGAGATTTCAAAGACAACCTCATTTACAAGATCGCTTGCATGTCACAGTAACGTCAAGATCACTTGCAATTAAATCTGTAGTAACAACAAAATGTCTTGCATATTGCAGTACTGATGAGATCGCTTGCATGTTGCAGTAATAAAAAGATCACTTGCATATTGCAGTAATGGCCAGATCACTCCAATGTAGCAGTAACGATGAGATTGAGAGCAAAAGGAGGTATACTAACCTATAGTAGGCCCACAGAGGGTGGGAAAAAAGGTATACCAACCTATATGAGGCCTGCAGAGAGCAAAAAAAAGGTATAAGAAGCTATACGAGGCCTGCAGAGAGCAAAAAAAGGTATAAGAAGCTATACGAGGCCTGCAGAGAGCAAAAAAAGGTATAAGAAGCTATATGAGGCCTGCAGAGAGCAAAAAAAAGGTATAAGAAGCTATACGAGGCCTGCAGAGAGCAAAAAAAAGGTATAAGAAGCTATACGAGGCCTGCAGAGAGCAAAAAAAAGGTATAAGAAGCTATACGAGGCCTGCAGAGAGCACAAAAAGGTATAAGAAGCTATACGAGGCCTGCAGAGAGCAAAAAAAAGGTATACCAACCTATATGAGGCCTGCAGAGAGCAAAAAAAGGTATAAGAAGCTATACGAGGCCTGCAGAGAGCAAAAAAAAGGTATAAGAAGCTATACGAGGCCTGCAGAGAGCACAAAAAGGTATAAGAAGCTATACGAGGCCTGCAGAGAGCAAAAAAAAGGTATAAGAAGCTATACGAGGCCTGCAGAGAGCAAAAAAAGGTATAAGAAGCTATACGAGGCCTGCAGAGAGCAAAAAAAGGTATAAGAAGCTATACGAGGCCTACAGAGAGCAAAATAATAGTATACTAACCTATACGAGGCCTACAGAGAGCAAAATAATAGTATACTAACCTATACGAGGCCTACAGAGAGCAAAATAATAGTATACCAACCTATACGAGGCCTACAGAGAGTAAATTAATAGTATACTAACCTATACGAGGCCTACAGAGAGCAAAATAATAGTATAACAACCTATACGAGGCCTACAGAGAGCAAAATAATAGTATACCAACCTATACGAGGCCTACAGAGAGCAAAATAATAGTATACCAACCTATACGAGGCCTACAGAGAGCAAAATAATAGTATACCAACCTATACGAGGCCTACAGAGAGCAAAATAATAGTATACCAACCTATACAAGGCCTACAGAGAGCAAAATAATAGTATACTAACCTATACGAGGCCTACAGAGAGCAAAATAATAGTATACCAACCTATACGAGGCCTACAGAGAGCAAAATAATAGTATACTAACCTATACGAGGCCTACAGAGAGCAAAATAATAGTATACCAACCTATACAAGGCCTACAGAGAGCAAAATAATAGTATACCAACCTATACGAGGCCTACAGAGAGCAAAATAATAGTATACTAACCTATACGAGGCATACAGAGAGCAAAATAATAGTATACCAACCTATACGAGGCCTACAGAGAGCAAAATAATAGTATACCAACCTATACGAGGCCTACAGAGAGCAAAATAATAGTATACCAACCTATACGAGGCCTACAGAGAGCAAAATAATAGTATACCAACCTATACGAGGCCTACAGAGAGCAAAATAATAGTATACTAACCTATACGAGGCATACAGAGAGCAAAATAATAGTATACCAACCTATACGAGGCCTACAGAGAGCAAAATAATAGTATACCAACCTATACGAGGCCTACAGAGAGCAAAATAATAGTATACTAACCTATACGAGGCCTACAGAGAGCAAAATAATAGTATACTAACCTATACAAGGCCTACAGAGAGCAAAATAATAGTATACCCACCTATACGAGGCCTACAGAGAGCAAAATAATAGTATACTAACCTATACGAGGCCTACAGAGAGCAAAATAATAGTATACTAACCTATACAAGGCCTACAGAGAGCAAAATAATAGTATACCCACCTATACGAGGCCTACAGAGAGCAAAATAATAGTATACCAACCTATACGAGGCCTACAGAGAGCAAAATCATGATATACCACCCCAAACGAGGCCTACAGAGAGCAAAAGAAGGTATACCAACTTATAAGAGGCCTACAGAGTGCAAAACAAAAATATATACCAACCTACAAGAGGCCCAAAGAGGGAAAACGGGCACTTTAGTGGTGCCCTCTATGCTATGATTGGAGTCCTACAGACTCATTTGATAGACGCAGACGTAGCCCTCAGCACCGAGCCGGTCTCTCTGCCAATTCAAAGACACAACAGTCTGCCACTTTCCATTCTGTCATGACTGATAACAGAGGACAATAAACCCCATCAATAATGTTAATACACAGCTCTTTTTAGAAGCCGACCTTTTATAAGCTTTGCACTTTTGAGTTTTATGCTCCTATAAAACAAAAGAGGAGGAAGCCTATAAAAAGGATGAACATCGAGGCGTGCAAGGAAGTCCTGTACATGATGGCTTCTTTCTATCTATCCATCCATCCATCCATCCATATCCATACACACAATGCAGTGAGCGGCTCCTGATCCGCTGATGCATTATTTCTATCTGCTCCCCTCCCCGTCTTTGCTTATCCTGAAATCACCTATTTCCCTGCCAATGAAATGAACTGCCGGTGATTCCACGTCATTTATCTCCATTCCCGTAGAGTAGTACTCCATCCTTCGCTCCTCGGTTATGCTGAACGGAGAGGGTCACCATGGCAACACATAGCTGCGCAGCCTTGTCGGCTTCACCTGACCACGGCTCTCCCATAGTGAATGGCTTCTTACTACACAATGTGGAGGTGTTTGTGATGTGCGGGATATGAACGGTGAACGGCACCGGGGTATCTGATGCTGTAATAACATCTCATAGACGTAGAGGAGCATACAGGCGGCTGCTTTATGATTGTATTACCACTGCTACAATTAATACAGCCATTTACCAAGAGGATAGCCTTATATACTGGATTACTCTGAGGATAACCTATTTATTACTACAAGTATATCCTATTTATTACCAGGAGGATATCCTATTTATTCCTAGGAGGATATCCTATGTATTACCAGAAGCCTATCCTATTTATTACTGTGAGGATATCCTATTCATTCACAGGAGGATATCCTATTTATTACCCAGAGGATATCCTATATATTACCTGGAGGATATCCTATTTATTATCAGGAGGATATCCTACTTATTACACTGAGGATATCATATTTATTACCTGGAGGATATCCTATTTATTATCAAGCGGATATCCTACTTATTACCCTGAGGATATCTTATTTAATACCTGGAGGATATCTTATTTATTACCAGGAGGATATCCTATTTATTACACAGAGGCTATCCTATTTATTACCAGAAGCCTATCCTATTTATTACCAGAAGCCTATCCTATTTATTACCTGGAGGATATCCTATTTATTCCTAAGAGGATATCCTATTTATTACCAGTAGGCTATCCCACGTATTACCCGGAGGGTATCCTACTTATTACCTGGAGGATATCCTACTTATTACCTGGAGGATATCCTACTTATTATCAGGAGGATATCCTACTTATTACCCGGAGGATATCCTGATTATTATTAGGAGGATATCCTACTTATTACCTGGAGGATAGCTTATGTTTTAACAGGAAGATATCTTATGTTTTACCAGGAGTCTATCATATTTATTACCTGGAGGATATCCTATTTATTACCAGGAGGATATCCTATTTATTACCAGGAGGATATCCTATTTATTGAACATTGTAAAGGACTTCAACCTACTCGGATCAATGATCACTCAAGATGCAGCAACAACCCCGGAAGTTAATAGAATAGTTATGGACAAATCAATAATGAAGTCACTGGATAAGGTGCTCAAATTAAGAAACATTTCACTGGTGATGAAGATATGGCTCGTACCTAGTCTGGTCTCGGCTTCTACATAGTCTGGTGTTTTCTGTAGTCACATATAGATGCAAGACCTGGACAATAAAGGAACAAGACAGAAAAAGAATCAACTCCTTCGAGATGTGGTGTTGGAGAAAGATGTTATCTATACCATGGATGGCAAGAAGATCAAACAAATCAATTTTGGAACAAATTGAGCCAGACATGTCACTCAAAGCAAGCATCACCAAGCTACGACTCATCTACACCTCATACGAAGAGAGCAATCACTGGTCAAGGACATGGTTGGAAGAATAGAAGCAACAAGGCGAAGAGGAAGACCCGCCAAGCTAATGACTTGATACAATCAAGAAAAAGGAGGAGAAGACCCTGGTGGACCTATCTAGGCAGGAAGGACCCTGGTGGACCTAACTATGCACAGAAGACCCTGGTGTACCTATCTAGGCAGAGAAGACCCTGGAAAACCTAGCTAGGCAGAGAAGATCCCGGTGGACATATCTAGGCAGGGAGGACCCTGGTGGACCTAACTAGGCACAGAAGACCCTGGTGTACCTAGCTAAGCAGAGAAGACCCTGGAAAACCTAGCTAGGCAGAGAAGATCCCGGTGGACATATCTAGGCAGGGAGGACCCTGGTGGACCTAACTAGGCACAGAAGACCCTGGTGTACCTATCTAAGCAGAGAAGACCCTGAAAAACCTAGCTAGGCAGAGAAGATCCCGGTGGACCTATGTAGGCAGGGAGGACCCTGGTGGACCTAACTAGGCACATAAGACCCTGGTGTACCTATCTAGGCAGAGAAGACCCTGGGAAACCTAGCTAGGCAGAGAAGATCCAGGTGGACCTATCTAGGCAGAGAAGACCCCGGTGGACCTATCTAGGCAGAGAAGACCCCGGTGGACCTATCTAGGCAGAGAAGACCCCGGTGGACCTATCTAGGCAGAGAAGACCCCGGTGGACCTATCTAGGCAGAGAAGACCTTGGTGGACCTATCTAGGCAGAGAAGACCCTGGTGTACCTATCTAGGCAGTGAAGATCCTAGTAGACCTATCTAGGCAGAGAAGACCTTGGTGGACCTATCTAGGCAGAGAAGACCTTGGTGGACCTATCTAGGCAGAGAAGACCCTGGTGGACCTAATTTGTGTAGCTAATCAAGCCCAGATTACACCCACTTTTAAGATATGGAAAGAGTGGAGTAAAAAATGCCTTAATAAAGCCCCCATAGCACAGATCGTTGCCCAGTGCGAACCTGCCCATCGATCAAGTTCTCAATTGTCGTTGATCGCATCTATTGTGCAAGCATGTTTTTCGGCACCATGTTCTCGGGTGTAAACAGTGGATATGTAAGGGGTTTCGTATGGCAATCATTCATAGGAAACCCCCAATAGTAGCTCTACGTGACCGCAATTAAGGGAGCGATGATCGACTTATCGTTGTTGTATTGTGCACTTAATCTGCCCATGTAAAAGGAGCCTGAGTCTTTTGGGAGTCATGACATTACTTTTTCCTCTCCGTGTCTTCCTCCTTAGTAAACAAGCTGCGTTTGT
Source organism: Anomaloglossus baeobatrachus (assembly GCF_048569485.1). Lineage (NCBI taxonomy): Eukaryota > Metazoa > Chordata > Amphibia > Anura > Aromobatidae > Anomaloglossus > Anomaloglossus baeobatrachus. The sequence continues at coordinate 272,773,003 of NC_134359.1, forward strand.
CGGTGGGATGATGACCTGCGGGCTCTCGCTGTGGCAGACAGAAGATTAAGGCTTGTGACTTGCTATGCTCGGAGGCGACTCGGTATAAATAGACCCTGCTGGGGTATTTGCACCTGCTAAAACATATCTGTCTGGAAGTGCTGAGCGAAGGACGGGTCGTGAGTGCGAGCACAACCCTCCCGACAGATCACGGTAGCTGCTGGCCTCCTGGGCAGGTGGTAATGCACTTTATGCCGGGCGACTGCTACTGAAAATGGATATTTTGGCGACCCGTGTGGGCTGCAGCCGCAGCTTTATCAGAGCCCTGTTATATTAGGGAACAGGAAAGAAGCAGCAGGGGCAGGCTCCGGTATCGTGCATATACCAGGCAAACACACAGACACGTATCAGTGCCTCGCAGAGCAAAGTCCGCAGCGCCACATTTGGCAGCGAGGCAGAGGTCATGCACTCGGAGTCAGGGGATGACTCCATTTCTATAATCTGCTCCTCCTGCTGAACAAGACATTGTGTTTGGTGAAAGTGTTCGTCCTTCATCCGTAGACAAACGGCACATACACTACACTTCAAAAGTTTAGGGCACTTAGATATTTCCTTATTTTTTTCAATGAAGCTAACATTAAATTAAACAGAAATCCCCTCTATACATTGTTATGTGGTAAATGACTATTCTGCTGCAAATGTCTGGTTTTTAATGCAATATCTACATAGGTGTATAGAGGCCCATTTCCAACAACCACCCCTCCAGTGTTCTAATGCTACATTGTGTTTGCTGTGTTAGAAGGCTAATGGATGTTTAGAAATCCCTTGTGCAAGTAAGTTAGCACAGCTGAAAACAGTTTTGCTGATTAGAGAAGCTATAAAACTGACCTTCCTTTGAGCTAGTTGAGAATCTGGAGCATTATATTTGTTGGTTCCATTAAACTCTCAAAATGGGCAGAAAAAAGAGAACTTTCATGTGAAACTCAGCAGTCTATTCTTGTTCTTAGAAATTATGGATATTCCATGCGAGAAATTGCAAAGAAACTGAAGATTTCCTACAACGGTGTGTACTACTTCCTTCAGAGGAGAGCACAAACAGGCTCTAACCAGAGTAGAAAGAGAAGTGTGAGGCCGTGCTGCACAACGGAGCAACAAGACAAGGACATTAGAGGCTCTAGTGTGAGAAATCCACGCCTCACAGGTCCTCAACTGGCAGCTTCATTAAATAGTACCCGCAAAACGCCAGTGTCAACGTCTACAGTGAAGAGGCGACTCCGGGATGCCGGCCTTCAGGGCAGAGTGGCAAAGAAAAATCCATATCTGAGACTGGCTAATAAAAGGAAAAGATTAATATGGGCAAAAGAACACAGACATTACACAGAGGAAGATTGGAAAAAAGTGTCATGGACAGACGAATCCAAGTTTGAGGTGTTTGGATCACACAGAAGAACATTTGTGAGACACAGAACTACTGAAAAGATGCTGGAAGACTGCCTGACGCCTTCTGTCAAGCATGGTGGAGGTAATGTGATGGTCTGGGGTTGTTTTGGTTCTGGTAAAGTGGGAGATTTATACAAGGTAAAAGGGATTTTGAATAAGGAAGGCTAGCACTACATTCTGCAACGCCATGCCATACCCTGTGGACAGCGCTTGATTGGAGCCAATTTCATCCTACAACAGGACAATGACCCAAAGCACACCTCCAAATTATGCATGAGCTATTTAGGGAAGAAGCAGCAGCTGGTATTCTATCTCTAATGGAGTTGCCAGCCCAGTCACCAGACCTCAACCCTATTGAGCTGTTGTGGGAGCAGCTTGACCGTATGGTGCAAAAAGTGCCCATCAAGCCAATCCAACTAGTGGGAGGGGGGGGGAGCATGGGGCGAAATATCTCCAGATTACCTCCGCAACTTAACACCTAGAATGCCAAAGCTCTGCAAAGCTGGAATTGTGCAAAGGAGCATTCTGTGCCGAAAGCAAAGTGTGAAGAGAAAATTATTATTTCAAGTAAAAATCATTATTTCTAACCTCGTCACTGTCTGGACGATATTCTCTATTCATTATGCAACTCATTTAATAAATAAAAGTATGATTTTTCATGGAAAAGACAAAATTGTCTGGGTGACTCCAAATTTTGGAATTGTAGGGTATGAGCTGCACCAAAAAACGCTACAAAAAAAGGCAGCAAATCGTTCTGTCAAGGATCGGGTGCAGCAGATGCCCAGAGAAGACAGGATAACCTTTGGAGACCCTAAGGGTACCTTCACACTTAGCGATGCAGCAGCGATCCGACCAGCGATCTGACCTGGTCAGGATCGCTGCTGCATCGCTACATGGTCGCTGGTGAGCTGTCAAACAGGCAGATCTCACCAGCGACCAGTGAACAGCCCCCAGCCAGCAGCGACGTGCAAGCGACGCTGCGCTTGCACGGAGCTGCCGTCTGGAAGCTGCGGAGACTGGTAACTAAGGTAAACATCGGGTATGGTTACCCGATGTTTACATTAGTTACCAGCGCACAGCTGTGTGTGCAGGGAGCAGGGAGCCGCGCACACTGAGCGCTGGCTCCTTGCTCTCCTACCATAGCTACAGTACACATCGGGTTAATTAACCCGATGTGTAATGCAGCTACATGTGCAGAGAGCAGGGAGCCGCGCACACTGCTTAGCGCTGGCTCCTTGCTCTCCTAGCTGCTGTACACATCGGGTTAATTAACCCGATGTGTACAGCAGCTACATGTGCAGAGAGCCGGAGCCGGCAGCACAGGCAGCGTGAGAGCTGCAGAGGCTGGTAACTAAGGTAAATATCGGGTAACCACCTTGGTTACCCGATGTTTATCTTGGATACAGCTTACCTCAGCTGTCAGACGCCGGCTCCTGCTCCCTGCTCGCTTCATTTGTCGCTCTCTTGCTGTCACACACAGCGATCTGTGTGTCACAGCAGGAGAGCGGCTTTGAAGAAAACGAACCAGGGCTGTGTGTAACGAGCAGCGATCTCGCAGCAGGGGCCAGATCGCTGCTCAGTGTCACACACAGCGAGATCGCTAATGAGGTCACTGCTGCGTCACAAAAAGCGTGACTCAGCAGCGATCTCGGCAGCGAGCTCGCTGTGTGTGAAGCACCCCTAAAGCTGAGATATCTGATCTCAATCTCACAACCGGAGGTACCCTTGAAGGTAGGAAGGTCCGGGCCCCCAACCTGGCCCTGACTCCTGTCCTGACCCTGATGACAAGTCCCCACCACCCCCATCACCCAGGACAGGGATCCCGAAAACCCCTATTAACAACGAACTACAGACAGGGGTAAAAAAAAACCCTTATGCACACCTAAAACCTGCATCAGGGAACAACCAAGGATGAGCAGGTTAGGAGCAGGCCTGGGAGCAGTTGCTGTCTGCTGCTGCACCAGAGAAGGAATTAACCCTTAATGTACCCAAAGGAAAAACTAAGTTTAAAGTCCATGGTCCCTATACACATGACACTTTCCTTATGTAAGCAACATGTGAACATAGCCTAAAAACATGTGCACACGGAGCGATGAGGTTTTTTATTTGTAAAAACCGCGTTTTTGCAGGAGATTTTCATTTCCTAAAGCATTTTTGCTGCTTTTTTTCCCCCCGATTGTTGTGCATATAGTCACCTGTACATTCTCCGTTTGCTGCCGACGTCTCGATCCAAGATGCGATCAGCCGAGCGTTTGCTCATTTGTCGGCTGATTCCTTTTATATCCACCCGATCCTACGCTTTGTTTTTTTGTACTTTTTTCTTTGTATCCCTGTTATTTTAGAAAATACACAGCAGATCAGTGTTATAATCTTGGATGCATGTTTTTGCAGAATCTAGATGACCGATCCGCGCGGCCTCCTGGCTCGTTTACTATTCTGAAGCGTCTGGACCTGAATAATAATTGCTCGATGTAAACATAACACCGTGGACTCCTTGGGGAACGACTGCTTTCTTTTGTCTGGAGGAGGAAGCACTTGAAGGCGGACACCTGGATTTCTGCAATCTGCACCCAAACAGATGCCTTTTTCCTCCCAGGTCCTGATTTCCTGCTTCCCCCCCCCACACCCTCCGACGGATGGGGACCGTCCCCGCCAGTGTCTGATAGAAACGTGCGCTGCCAATATAGTATATACAGTGAGCAATCCTACCTGGAGTCATGTCTTACAATATGAGGCATTTTAAAGGGGAAGTCTAGGAGTAGAAAACCATGGCTGCTTCCCACCAGAAACACCTTTCATCTGTTATTGCAGCTCAGTGTCATTCAATCCAATGGATCTGAGCTGCAATACCAAACTCAGCCTGTGAGCAGACCTGGTGCTGTGGTCACAATGGGATATATCTGATACTAGCTGTAATATATATATATATATATATATATATATATATATTGTGAGGTAGCACGGTCGGCTGCGCAGCAGAAGACACAGGATCCAGGCATTAAGTTTCACAGCACACGGTTTAATGTCCAAACAAAAGTCCACACCAATATACATGTGCCTCTCCAGCAGAGAACTCAGGGAGTTGTGTTCACTCCCTCACACCCGGCACACCTGCCCTTGTTCCTGATTCTATTTAACCCTTCCTTCAGCCTGTAGGGAAACAGCATTAACCCTAGAGTGGATTTACTTTCTATCATGGAGTGAGCACAACCGGGGCGAGACATACCGGCCGTCATAGATAACCCCGGTCACAGTCTCACATACCCCCCCCCCCCCTCAGTTCAAGCGTGCGGGGTTGAACTCCTGCCATCAAACACGGGCCGCGGGACAAGGCATCGGCGTTGCCCTGCAACCTACCGGCCCTATGTTCAACCGTAAACCGGAAGTTCTGCAGAGAAAGGAACCACCGGGTAACCCGGGCATTCCGTTCCTTGGCGGACCTCATCCAGACCAGTGGAGAGTGATCCGTCACCAAGCGAAACTGCCGTCCCAGCAGGTAATAGCGTAGGGACTCCAAGGCCCACTTGATCGCCAGGCACTCCTTCTCCACTACGCTATAATTCCGCTCGGGAGGGGTGAGCTTCCTACTTAAGAAGGTGACGGGGTGTTCCTCCCCCTGAACCACCTGAGACAACACTGCCCCCAGGCCGACCTCTGAGGCGTCAGTCTGTACTATGAACTCCTTCCGGAAATCAGGGTGTACGAGAACAGGCTGTCCGCACAGGACCCCCTTCAGGGCCCGGAAGGAGTCCTCGGCCTGCGGAGTCCAGCGCACCATGACGGACTTCTTGCCTTTGAGAAGGTCCGTCAAGGGGGCTGATAGTCCCGCAAAATCCTTTACAAACCTCCTGTAGTACCCCACGATACCCAGGCTTCGTGGTCAGGGGTCTAGGCCACTTCTGGATCGCCTCAACCTTGTTAATTTGGGGCTTAATCACTCCTTAGCCTATCACGTAGCCCAAGTAGCGGGCTTCCGTGAGTCCCAACGCACATTTCTTGGGATTGGCTGTCAATCCGGCTGTTCGAAGCGCGTCCACCACCGCTTGTACCTGTTCCAAGTGGGTCTGCCAATCGGAGCTGTAAATGATGATGTCATCAAGGTACGCTGATGCATACGCCTGGTGGGGTTCCAGCACTAAGTCCATCAACCTCTGGAACGTGGCCGGAGCGCCATGTAACCCAAAAGGCAAGACAACATAGTGGAAGAGACCCTCCGGCGTAACAAAAGCGGTTTTCTCCTTGGCGGACTCCGTCAGTGGCACCTGCCAGTACCCCTTGGTCAGGTCGAGCATGGTAAAATACCGCGCCTGTCCCAGCCTATCAATCAGCTCATCCACCCTGGGCATGGGGTAGAGATCGAACTTGGATATTTCGTTCAATCTCCTAAAGTCATTGCAGAACCTTAAGGAGCCATCGGGTTTTGGTATTAGGACAATCGGACTAGCCCATTCACTCCGGGACTTTTCGATGACCCCCAGGCGTAACATTGTCTTTACTTCCTCCGATATGGCTTGTCGTCGAGCCTCCGGTAAATGCTCCTTCACAATTGGCATGACCGCGCTTATGCGGTTCTGCATACCCAAAATGTGTTCAATCACACTTTTATGGGGGGTGGGCTCTTGCTCCCATGTTTCCTTTGCCAGGTCCAACAAACCCCGGGGATGTCGCCCGTATAACAATTCAAAAGGCGAAAACCCCGTGGATGCCTGTGGCACCTCACGGATGGCAAACATCAAATAGGGAAGCATCATATCCCAGTCTTTCCCGTCTTTTGAAATTACCCTTTTGAGCATGGTTTTCAGGGTTTTATTGAAACGCTCGACTAAACCGTCCGTTTGAGGATGATACACAGACGTACGCAACTGCTTGATCTGGAGTAGCCGGCATAGCTCTTTGGTCACTTTAGACATGAATGGGGTCCCCTGATCCGTAAGGATCTCCTTGGGCAACCCCACCCGCCAGAACACAGCAAACAACTCCCGAGCTATAAGCTTTGCTGCAGTATGTCTGAGAGGTATCGCCTCGGGATACCGGGTGGCATAGTCAACGATCACTAGGATGTGTTGGTGCCCTCGAGCGGACTTTACGAGGGGCCCCACCAGATCCATCCCTATCCGTTCAAAAGGGACTTCTATAATGGGTAACGGTACCAACGGACTGCGAAAATGGGTCAGGGGTGCGGTAAGCTGACACTCCGGGCAGGTTTCGCAGAACCGTTTTACCTCCCCAAAGACTCCGGGCCAATAGAACCTTTGCAATATTCGCTCCTGCGTTTTCTTGACCCCTAGGTGGCCACTCATCAGGTGTTTATGAGCCAAGTCGAGGACCCGCCGACGATGCGGCTGGGGCACCACCAACTGCTCTACCCCCACGCCCCGTATTTCATCTACCCGGTAGAGTAAATCCTGCTTAAGAGCGAAATGGGGGCACCTTACCTGGGCACCGGGCAGCTGTGCCACCCCATCAATTACTGTCACCCGACTCCGGGCATGTATTAATGTAGGGTCCTGGAGTTTGGCAGTCCCAAACGTATCCGGGGACGCCTCCAACTCCGGGATGGGTTCGACCGTCTCAGCCTCTCCTGCCAATACCTCTAGGGGCGACCTATCGGGTTCACATTCTGTCCCTATCATGGGGACCCCTACGGCAGGTGTCCCGGATTCAGGATTGTAGGGCTCAGGTCCCGGACTGACCAATATCTGAGGAGACTTAGGGGGTCCCTTCCATAAAGTCCAAAAATAGGGCAGATCCCTTCCTAGGATCACGTCATAGGGAAGAGTGTTAAGAAGTCCCACCTCATGTTGCACCTGACCGCAAGGTGCTGTGATGGTGACAATCCCTGTGGGATAGTCTCGGCGGTCCCCATGTATGCAAACCACCCCCACGGTACGTCCTGTGGCCTTTACTTTAGCCCTCAAGGTGGATCGCACAAGGGTCACTAAGCTTCCGGAATCCAACAATCCTGTAACCGGACATCCATTCACCTGTATGTGGCACAAGTGGGGCTCCGTCTCTGGGGAGACCGGGTCAGCGGTACACACCACCTGAGCATACATTGAACCCCGCCGGGTAACCCCACAATCCATGGGCTCCGTGGTGAGTGGACACTGGGCTTCCATATGTCCCACCCGCTGGCATCGCCAACATCTAATGGGGACGGAAACCCCCTTGACGGGTTGTCGTTTAGGGTACAGAACCTTCCGGACCTCAGGATTAGCGGCCGCGGCCTCAGGCGGGACGGTAGGGGACTCCTGCACCGTTGTCGGCGGTGGGTCCTTGGCCCTAGGCTTGGAGGGGCCGGACCGACGGGCGGTACGCAAAGTCTCAGTGTCCCGTATCAAGTCCTGCGTAGCCACATGCCGCTCTACCAGGGACACTAATTGGTCCAGGGTACTCGGGTCACCCTGTCCTACCCACCGTTGAACGGTGACGGGTAAAGTGCGCACAAAACGATCCACTACTACCCTTTCCACCATCTGCGCCGGGCTCAGAGTGTCAGGCTGCAACCATTTTTTTACAAGATGCAACAAGTCATAGGCCTGGGAGCGTACGGGTTTGGCTTCCTCATAGAACCACTGATTTACCCGCTGAGCCCGTACATAGGTATTCACCCCCAACCGTGCCAGTATTTCGGCTTTTAGGGTCACATAGTCAATGGCGTCCTCGGTACAGAGGTCCAGGTACGCTTTTTGGGGTTCCCCCGTCAGATAGGGCGACAATACCTCAGCCCACTGGGGGGTCGGCAGCTTTTCCCGCTCGGCCACCCGCTCAAACACCACCAGGAACGCTTCCACATCATCCCCCGGGGTCATCTTTTGCAACGCTTGTCTCACCACTTTCCGGACGCTGCCGTCATCACCCGGTCCCGGGGTTGTTGCTGCCGGTCCAGCACGGATCGACTTGGCCAGGAGAACCATCTGTTCTTGATGTCTTTGTTCCTGCAATTGTAAGGCTTGCTGCTGACGTGCATTGGCCTGAACCAGCTGTTCTTGGTGCGATTTCAAGGATTGGAGCAGGTGTGCATTGGTCTGTTGCTGCTGTGCATTAGCCTGTTGCTGCTGTGCATTAGCCTGAGCCAAATGCTTTAGTATGTCCTCCATGGCGTCGCTGGGTTTGGGCCGTAGTATAGCCGCTTGAATCCAGGACATGTGCTACCGGGTCACCAGAAAAGCAAGCTACACCTCACCGGCCGGGATGCCCGCATTCTCCACCATATGTGAGGTAGCACGGTCGGCTGCGCAGCAGAAGACACAGGATCCAGGCATTAAGTTTCACAGCACACGGTTTAATGTCCAAACAAAAGTCCACACCAATATACATGTGCCTCTCCAGCAGAGAACTCAGGGAGTTGTGTTCACTCCCTCACACCCGGCACACCTGCCCTTGTTCCTGATTCTATTTAACCCTTCCTTCAGCCTGTAGGGAAACAGCATTAACCCTAGAGTGGATTTACTTTCTATCATGGAGTGAGCACAACCGGGGCGAGACATACCGGCCGTCATAGATAACCCCGGTCACAGTCTCACAATATATATATATATATATATATATCTGTAGAACCCGGTGTTGCCCGGGATAGTAGCTGTTCTCTCTGTCTCTCTCCCAGTCTCTATCTCTGTCTGTCTATGTGTGTCTCTGTCACTATGCATGTCTCTGTCTCTATCCATGTCTGTCTGTCTCTATCCATGTCTGTCTGTCTGTGTCTATCTCTGTCTCTCTATCTCTGTCTGTGTCTATCTCTCTGTATATCTGTGTCTGTCTGTGTCTGTCTCTCGCTATGTCTGTCTGTGTCTGTCTCTCTCTCTCTATGTCTTTCTCTTTCTATCTCTGTGTCTCTCAGTATCTTTCCACGTCTGGCTCTTTCCCCGTCTGTCTCTTCCCCAGTATGTCTCTTCCCCAGTCTGTCTCTTCCCCAGTCTGTCTCTTCCCCAGTCTGTCTCTTCCCCGTCTGTCTCTTTCCCTGTCTGTCTCTTCCCTTGTCTGTCTCTTCCCCTGTCTGTCTCTTCCCCTGTCTGTCTCTTCCCCTGTCTGTCTCTTTCCCCGACTGTCTCTTTCCCCGACTGTCTCTTTCCCCGTCTGTCTGCCTTTTTCCCCTGTCTGTCTCTGTCTATTTCCCTATCTGCCTCTACCTGTCTCTTTCTCTGTTTGTCTGCCTCTGTCTGTCTGCCTTTTTTCCCTGTCCATCTCTGTCTGTCTCTTTCCCTGTCTGCCTCTATCTGTCTCTCTGTCTCTTTCCCCGTGTGTCTTTCTGTCTGTCTTTCTGTTTGTTGGCTTTTTTTTTCCTATCTGTCGCTGTCTGTTTGTCTCTGTGTCTTTCCTTGTCTGTCTGTGTCTGTCTGTCTCTCAGTCTGTGTCTATCTGCCTACTGACATCATATTACCTCACACATAAGCTTCTTATACTATGAATGTCCTTTGTTCCTATAGCAACCAATCACAGCTGCTATTAATAACTTGTAGCTCTCAGCTCCATTCACTTTAATGGAAGCAGGTTTTTTGGAGAGTAACTGTAAAGTGCGGGGTTAAATTTTCAAGTCAAAATATAGTCTATGACGTTCCCTGAGTCACATGAGGCGTCTGTGCAAAATTTCGTGATTGTAAATGCGACGGTGCGGATTCCTTTAACGGACATACACACATACATACACAGACACACACACATACATACACTCAGCTTTATATATTAGATTGCAGCTTAGTCTCATTCAATCCAATGGATTTGAGCTGCAATACCAAACTCAGCCTGTGAGCAGATGTGGCGCTGTGGTCATAATGGGATATATCTGTTATTGCAGCTCAGTCGCATTCAAATCAACGGATCTGTGGCCACGTTAATGTTGTTGTCCCGTGAAAAACAATCCTTTTTGTAAGTCTGACCAGGTATTAATAGAATGATATCCAAAAATCGATCACGGGATGGGCCAGATTCATCAAACATTAAAATGAGTGGAAAGTCTAAAAATCCATCTCAAAAATTTGCAAAACTCCTCAAAAAATGTTGAGTTTCTACTCAAGTTTTTTGAGGAGTCTTTGGAGCAGAAACCAAGTGGAAACTCTCCAAATCCTCCTCAAAAACATGGCGTTTCCTCTCCAAAAACTCCTACAAAAAGACTCCATGTTCACATAGCCTAAAGGCCACTTTACACACAGAGATAAATCTTTGGCAGATCTGTGGTTGCAGTGAAATCATGGACATATTGTTCCATTTGTACACAGCCACAAACCTGGCACTGATTGTCCACAATTCCACTGCAACCACAGATCTGCCAAAGATTTATCTCTGTGTGTAAAGTGGCCTTAAGGGTTAAGAAAAACACAAGTTTTTCAAGCAGGAACCTCTCTTTTTGGAGAGAGTTTTTGGAAGAACTTTTATCTTCCTGAAGAAGTTTGTTTTTTTCCTGGAATGTTTCTATGACTGGTCAGTGCCTAGTATGTAGACGTCGTTTTCAGGATCCTCTCCAATGCTACCTGCACATGACGTCTTTGAGACGCCGGAAAAGCCTTTGAGTTTTCTTAAGAGTCTTTTCGAGCAGAAACGCTTTCAGCTTCAAAAACTCTTGAAAAACTCTCCCAATTCATTTCTTTGACGATCATACTAGGAGACTTTTTTATTTCCTACAGGAATTTTCAAAAATTCCAATAGGAGAGAAAAGAAAATACCTGTCACTTCTTTGAAGCAAGACGCTTAAAGAAAAATGATCCAAACTAAGCCCTGTCCGAACACAAGGCTGCAAAAAAAAAGCTTGAAAAACTCTTCAAAACGGAGGCACACAAAAACTCAAAATAACGAGTGTTTTCTGAAGCCTTTTTCAGAAGAAAACTTCTTGAAGGGCTCCAAAAAGCAACCAGTCCCCGTTCGTTAAGGTTATGTGCACAAAAAGTCAGTTACAGGCGCGATGAACCTTCATCTTCAAAAATAAAAAAACTTCAGAAAATTCCAGGGTTTTTTTTATTCATTCTGAAACATCTTTTAGGCACTTTTTCAACATTTTTGACTGCCAGCGGTTTTTGCTTTTATTTGACCCTTTTTGCATACTTTTTAAGCGCATTTTTTTCACTTATTTTTAGCACATTTTTTTTTTAGCGCTCAACAATGAAGAATCTGTTACTGGTTTTTCAAGTAAAACCACTAGCAAAAGGCTCAAAAAGACCCCCCCCCCATCCCCTCACCCTTCCCCCGACATCTTTTAAGCCTTACCTTTAACCCTACCATAAAGCGGAGAAGTGGCGGTCCGCTCGCTGATTTTAACATGAACAGCAAGTTGTCTTTGAATAGAAATGTCCATTGTTTTCAGCGTTTAGAGCTTTTTTTTAGTTTTTTGGAGAGGAATCCGCCTGAAAAATAGATATTGTGTGCACATATCCTTAAAAGGTTGAGTTAAAAAAAAATCTTAAAAACAAATGTGAAAAATTGTTTCTAAAAAAATGAAAAATCTTTATGTTTATCAAAACATAAAAAGTGTGACTGTAGCCAGACCCCGCTTTTTTTTTCTAGGATTGTCATTCTTGGCTCCGGCCTCTTGCGGTACGACACACAATGGATGTCTAAGTTCTGCAAGCTTCAAAAGGCGAAGGAAAAAAGCACTGAAAAAAAAAAGGTTTTCAAGGACAATGCAAACCACAAAGAGGAAGTGAAAGGAGTTTCTCGCTCGGCGAATATCAATGTAATCAAGCAAGAAAAGGCGGCATTTGTATGTAATGTGACAGGAGAGCCGGAGCGGCGAAGGCTGCAAACTCCTCGCAGCGTTCTGCTCTTTTCTGATTTGTATCACAGGTTAAAAAATCAGTAATTTTACGTCGTAATTCATCTAAGAGTCGGGAGAAAGAAAAATAAACCTGGTCCTGATCATCAGCTTTAACCCATGACAAATTTACTGTCTCAGAAAATGATTTAGGAGTCAGGGCTCCTTCAGATTTTAAAATAGTATTTTTTTTTTTCATAGCAATTTAGTGTCTTTATAATATATACAGCTGAGTATATGTATGTGTGTGTATGTATGTGTAGATGAGTATGTATGTGTGTATGTATGTGTAGATGAGTATGTGTGTATGTATGTGTAGATGAGTATGTGTGTATGTATGTGTAGATGAGTATGTGTGTATGTATGTGTAGATGAGTATGTGTGTGTGTGTACAGTTAGGTCCAGAAATATTTGGACAGTGACACAATTTTCGCGAGTTGGGCTCTGCATGCCACCACATTGGATTTGAAATGAAACCTCTACAACAGAATTCAAGTGCAGATTGTAACGTTTAATTTGAAGGTTTGAACAAAAATATCTGATAGAAATTGTAGGAATTGTCACATTTCTTTACAAACACTCCACATTTTAGGAGGTCAAAAGTAATTGGACAAATAAACCAAACCCAAACAAAATATTTTTATTTTCAATATTTTGTTGCGAATCCTTTGGAGGCAATCACTGCCTTAAGTCTGGAACCCATGGACATCACCAAACGCTGGGTTTCCTCCTTCTTAATGCTTTGCCAGACCTTTACAGCCGCAGCCTTCAGGTCTTGCTTGTTTGTGGGTCTTTCCGTCTTAAGTCTGAATTTGAGCAAGTGAAATGCATGCTCAATTGGGTTAAGATCTGGTAATTGACTTGGCCATTGCAGAAGGTTCCACTTTTTTGCACTCATGAACTCCTGGGTAGCTTTGGCTGTATGCTTGGGGTAATTGTCCATCTGTACTATGAAGCGCCGTCCGATCAACTTTGCGGCATTTGGCTGAATCTGGGCTGAAAGTATATCCCGGTACACTTCAGAATTCATCCGGCTACTCTTGTCTGCTGTTATGTCATCAATAAACACAAGTGACCCAGTGCCATTGAAAGCCATGCATGCCCATGCCATCACGTTGCCTCCACCATGTTTTACAGAGGATGTGGTGTGCCTTGGATCATGTGCCGTTCCCTTTCTTCTCCAAACTTTTTTCTTCCCATCATTCTGGTACAGGTTGATCTTGGTCTCATCTGTCCATAGAATACTTTTCCAGAACTGAGCTGGCTTCATGAGGTGTTTTTCAGCAAATTTAACTCTGGCCTGTCTATTTTTGGAATTGATGAATGGTTTGCATCTAGATGTGAACCCTTTGTATTTACTTTCATGGAGTCTTCTCTTTACTGTTGACTTAGAGACAGATACACCTACTTCACTGAGAGTGTTCTGGACTTCAGTTGATGTTGTGAACGGGTTCTTCTTCACCAAAGAAAGTATGTGGCGATCATCCACCACTGTTGTCATCCGTGGACGCCCAGGCCTTTTTGAGTTCCCAAGCTCACCAGTCAATTCCTTTTTTCTCAGAATGTACCCGACTGTTGATTTTGCTACTCCAAGCATGTCTGCTATCTCTCTGATGGATTTTTTCTTTTTTGTCAGCCTCAGGATGTTCTGCTTCACCTCAATTGAGAGTTCCTTAGATCGCATGTTGTCTGGTCACAGCAACAGCTTCCAAATGCAAAACCACACACCTGTAATCAACCCCAGACCTTTTAACTACTTCATTGATTACAGGTTAACGAGGGAGACGCCTTCAGAGTTAATTGCAGCCCTTAGAGTCCCTTGTCCAATTACTTTTGGTCCCTTGAAAAAGAGGAGGCTATGCATTACAGAGCTGTGATTCCTAAACCCTTTCTCCGATTTGGATGTGAAAACTCTCATATTGCAGCTGGGAGTGTGCACTTTCAGCCCATATTATATATAGAATTGTATTTCTGAACATGTTTTTGTAAACAGCTAAAATAACAAAACTTGTGTCACTGTCCAAATATTTCTGGCCCTGACTGTATGTGTAGATGAGTATGTGTGTATGGTGGAAAAGATAAAGGTATGTATATGTGTATATGAGTATGTATGTGTGTGTATATGTGTATGTATGTGTATATGAGTATGTGTGTATGTATGTGTATATGTCTGTATGTATATGTATGTATGTATGTATGTATGTGTGTATGTGTGTGTGTATGTATGTATGTGTGTATGTATATGTGTATGTGTGTATGTATGTGTATATGTGTATGTATGTATGTATGTATGTGTGTATGTATATGTGTATGTGTGTGTATGTATGTATGTGTATATGTGTATGTATGTGTGTGTATATGTGTATGTATGTGTATATGAGTATGTGTGTATGTATGTGTATATGTGTGTGTGTATGTATGTATGTATGTGTGTATGTATATGTGTATGTATGTATATATGTGTATGTATGTATGTATGTGTGTATGTACGTGTGTGTATCCGCTAAAGGAATCTGCATCGTCACATTTACAATCACAAAATTTTAACGTCATAGGCTATGTTTTGAGGGGAAATTTTAACCCCGCGCTTTACAGTTATTCGCCATAAAACCTGCTTACATTAAAGTCAATGGAGCTGGGAGCCACAGTGCAGCCAGAACATCAGAAGAATGTTGGTGTGTTACAATGCAGTCAGGGAAAGAGACAGACACAGACAGAGACAAAAAGACAGACAGAGACAGACAAAGAGACAGACAGGGAAAGAGACTGACAGGGAAAGAGACAGACAGACAGAGACAGACAGACAAAAAAAAGAGACAGAAAAGCAGACACAGACACAGACAGACAAAGAGACAGAAAGGGAAACAAAGAGACAGAGACAGATACAGACAGAGACAAAGAGACAGACTGAGACAGACAGACAGACAGGGAAAGAGACAAACAGAGAAAGAGACAGACAGGAAAAGAGACAGAGACAGACACAGAGAAAGAGACAGACAGGGAAAGAGACCGACAAAGAGACAGACAGACAAAGAGAAAGACAGACACAGATAGACACAGATAAAGAGACAGACAGACAAAGAGACAGACAAACAGAAACAAACGGACAAAGAGATAGAGAGACAGACAGGGAAAGAGACAGACAGAGACTGGGAGAGAGATAGAAAGACAGTTACTATCCCATGCAACACCGGGTGCTACAGATATATATATACATACACACGAGTGTGTCCTATAGCGAATCCTACATCAAAAACAGCAGAAAAAAGTGGAATGTGCTGTGAATGAACCAAAAAAAACAACTCCACAAATAAAACCACATTATCTTTTTGGAGACTTTAAAGAGGACCTGTCCCTCGCCATCAATACATATTAGTTGTAAATGCCGCTGTTCTCCTGAACCCGGCGATGTTTTTCTATTGCATCTATTGCGATGTATTTCTATTATATCATTCTAAGATGAACAGAAATGCGTTGATAACCACGCCCACTTGACTAACAGGGCTAGATTTATACACAGAGAAAAGGCGGCCGTATTTCAGGAACGGAGGGGTGGAGGAACAAAAGAAAGACAACGCCGGACTCGGGGAAACAGCGGCATTTACACCAGATGGGTCCCTTTAATCGAAATGCAGGAAAACGCTGTGTGTGATTTCAGTCTTAAAAGGATTGTCTCTTCAGTTTTAAAGCCAACCCTACAATCAGATGATCGCCGTGGGTTCAGCTTTAGGCCGGAGTCACACTTGCGAGGGGCTCGTGCATAACTCACGCGAGTCTCGCATCGCAGCACTCGGCACGGCCGCGCACTCTCCGGACAGGAGCGGGTCAGCTGCATGTATCTCTATGCAGCTGACCCGCTCATGCCAGGAGAGCAGGCTGTGCAGGGTGATGTGATGCGAGACTCGTGCAAGTCACTCACACTTGTAACTCTGGCCTTAGAAAATACCCCCAAAAGGGGGTGATTTAAACGTTTAATTTAAAAAAAAAATAAAAATAAAATAATATATATATATATCTAGTGTATACATCTTTTTATCGATTTTTACATTTTTAATTAGTCCCCTCAGGAGACTCAAACCTGTAGCTGCTTGATCTATACTATAGTAATGCCGTGTATTGGTAAATTGTCAATCTCCTATACTGTAGGAGTAACAACATGGCAGACACAGGGGCCTTCAGTAGACATCTTGCTTTTATGCACCCCTTCGGCCCCACATATTGTGAAAGGGGGTAAAATGCCGGCCTCCCCTCCCCCGCCTCCTTTGCTGAGATCAGCATCTATGGGTATGTGCACTGCTTCAGGTTTCTTTGGAAACCTGAAGTAGTTAATAGTCGTTCAGAAGACAAAACATATGCAGAGCAAGTCGTTTTTACATTGCAGGGCATATGGTCATTCTTTTTAGTGTTTATTTAGCTTTTTTTCAGGTGGGGTATATGGATTGGACCCACCTGAGAAAGACGTCATGTGTACATACTCTAAAGGGTTAAACTAAGGCCATCAGAGCAAGCTTTAGGTGCGGTGTTACACAGCTGACACCAGCGCTGTGTGGAGCATGCTCAGCTCCTGAGCCCGCTCCGTATAGTGATGGCTCACTTAGGAATGTCGCCAATAGGATGGTTGTAACGCTCATGGCCGGTATAGGGGCAGTGAGCGGGATCCGGGAACCCACACAACTGGGGGGACCCGGGCTTAACCATCAGTGGGAGGGGCTTAACTAAGTGCCCACCACAAGGTGGACGAAAGGTACCACTCCCAAGGCAGTGACCAGGACTGTGGGAGCTGACCCCCAGGGTATAGATGGGTACAAGTGGGGTGACAGCAGCCGGTTGG
The DNA here is from genome assembly GCF_048569485.1 of Anomaloglossus baeobatrachus. NCBI lineage: Eukaryota > Metazoa > Chordata > Amphibia > Anura > Aromobatidae > Anomaloglossus > Anomaloglossus baeobatrachus. The sequence continues at coordinate 272,789,994 of NC_134359.1, forward strand.
ACAGTCAGGTACGAACAGGAATGGTGGGCATGGCAGGGGCACAAAGGTATGGGAAGGCAGGTACTGGAGATGGACACAGGGATGACAGGACAGGAGCTCAGCACCTGACAAGGTAGCAGACTGATACATTAGATAACTAGGAGCGTTGTAGAGGCACCTCCCCTAAAGGGAAGAGGCATTTTCTGCAAATGGCACACCAGCCTTTTAAGAGGAGGGGCTGGTGTGCACATGCGAGCCCTAAACATACTCCCAGTGGATCTGGGCTGCATGCACAGGCCCTGGGAGGGGAAGGAGGCAGCAGCACACGTGGATAGCCAGGGGAGAGCAGGGGAGGACGCGCGTGAGTAAGTCGGCGTCTCTGCAGGGACGTCAGCGCTACAATAGTGTAACATTTCTTACGCAGAATAGGCCGTTAACAATGTCCGGGAAAAGAATGTGTTTCCAATGCAGAGCAGGTCTCGCCTACAGACCATTGAGGACCCCTTGAGCCGGACTGAACATTTATGGCATACCAAGGTGATTTTAAGGTGGCGCGTGTTGTCACACACGGACACATCTCACGTCTTGATTTTTCAAGAAAGGCATCTTATGATTTATATTCAGTTTTTACCATAAACAAAAAAGAAAAATTTGACAGGAAACCGTCTTCCACAACCTCACCTGTCTGTTCCTCACCTGTTCTTAGGCCTCCTACATGGCTGTTTTTGTTTCAGTTGGTGACGTGGGTTGCCACACACAGAAGCATCTCATGTATTGATACTTCAAGAAAGGTGCCTATGATCGTGCTCACGATTTACATCCAGTTTTTACCATAAACAAAAAAGAAAAATTTGACAGGAAACCGTCTTCCATAACCTCACCCGTGTAGCAGAGCTTGTCTGTTCCTCACCCAGTCTTAAGCCTCCTACATGACTGTTTTTGTTTCAGTTGGTGGCGTGGGTTGCCACACACTGAAGCGTCTTACATATTGATACTTCAAAAAAAGGAGCCTACGATTGTGCACACAATTTACATTCAGTTTTTAACATAAACAAAAGAGAAAAATTTGACAGGAAACCGTCTTCCATAACCTTACCCGTGTAGCAGAGCTTGTCTGTTCCTCACCCAGTCTTAAGCCTCCTACACGTCTGTTTTTGTTTCAGTTGGTGGCACGGGTTACCACACACTGAAGCGTCTCACATATTGATACTTCAAAAAAGGCGCCTACGATGATGCACACGATTTACATCCAGTTTTTACCATTAATAAAAAAGAAAAATTTGACAGGAAACCGTCTTCCATGACCTCACCCATGTAGCAGAACTTGTCTGTTCCTCACCTGGTCTGAAGCCTCCTACATGACTGTTTTTGTTTCAGTTGGTGGCGTGGGTTGCCACACTCTGAAGAATCTCACGTAGTGATACTTCAAAAAAGGCGCCTGCGATGGTGCACATGATTTACATCCAGTTTTTACCATAAACAGAAAAGAAAAATTGACAGGAAACCGTCTTCCACAACCTCACCCATGTAACAGATCTTGTCTGTTCCTCACCTGGTCTTAAGCCTCCTACACGGCTGTTTTTGTTTCAGTTGGTGGCATGGGTTGCCACACACTGAAGCATCTCACGTATTGATACTTCAAAAAAGGCGCCTGCGATGGTGCACATGATTTACATCCAGTTTTTACCATAAATAGAAAAGAAAAATTGACAGGAAACCGTCTTCCACAACCTCACCCATGTAACAGATCTTGTCTGTTCCTCACCTGGTCTTAAGCCTCCTACACGGCTGTTTTTGTTTCAGTTGGTGGCATGGGTTGCCACACACTGAAGCATCTCACGTATTGATACTTCAAAAAAGGCGCCTGCGATGGTGCACATGATTTACATCCAGTTTTTACCATAAACAAAAAACAAAAATTTGACAGGAAACCGTCTTCTACAACCTCACCCGTGTAGCAGATCTTGTCTGTTCCTCACCCAGTCTGAAGCTTTTGTGGATATGTATCTAGGGGTCACCTAATATTGATGTGATTTAGGTTTCGCTTTGCATTTAGTTCTATTTCTTACTTTGCAGCATTTTTATTTTCACGCCTGCCTAAAATTTTTGCACAGCACTGTATATACTGTATATACATGCCCAGATTGAGCGGATTTCCACAGAATAGTGGATCTCACACCGTCAGGGAGAGAAATGTCATATAAATCCAGGATAAGCGCTGGAGCCTGTCCCCGCGCCGTGTCCCCTGAGCCGAGGCTTCCTGTGTATTGTCGCTGACTGTGTGCCTGACTGGAATACACATTGACAGCGCTGACAGACTAATTCCCAGCCTCCAATCTCACCTCCGGGGGCCGAAAATGTACTGATAGCGAAAGGCAAAATGCAAAGACGCCACGTCTTATTTATTTCTATCTACCTCTGCCGTGTTCGTCGGGAATCTTTGCTGCTTGATAAATATGGATGAGAGGAGATGAGGGGACGGGAGGGGATCGGGGGGTGGGGGGGGCGTGCCGTGGTGGCTTTGTTCTCTAAATTGTGTGATCTGGAGGTAGCGAATGTATAGAAAGCTTTAGATATTTCAGTAAATGCTACACGACATGTCATGCGCCATTGTAGCTCCACTATGGGATGTCTACAACCAGTCCAAAAATTCCTCCATGCAATTTCTGATTTTACAAAACCCGAATTAGGCATCCACCATGAAGCCTCTGCTAGTCTGCTTGTTAGTCTCTTTGATCACATGCTGTGGAGGAACCAGTCGCGTTCGCTCTCCTCCTATATATGCTGGCTGGACTATTCCATTAATGCCAGCTATGGCTTCTCTATACTATGTTAAGTATAGGGGCCCCCATACAGTGGTACAAAAAATCATACTTGGTATAACTTAGCCCAAATTGGTCAATGAGACCATTGCACAGACTCAAAAAGACATGTATAAAGTAAGAGAACGAGAGTCATAAAGTGCCAAAAAAAGTGTGTATAATTTTATTATTATAGTTTTTTATGTGCAACCAGCAAAAAAGAAGAAGATAAAAATACAGAGGGATGTGAAACACATAACAGGACAGCCAAACAAATGATACTGTATATACAGCTTCTCTATACTAGTCTGGTGAGGTGTTGTGATCCAGACTTGTGCATTATTGCTGTGAGCGGTTGTGTTGTCTTTTTGTTGCTGCCTTCCTGCTCTTGATTTTCTCTTACTGTTTATTCCTTTGTGTTTGCAGTCTGTCTGAGTTTTGGTTTTTCCCTGTCTGTCATAGGGCCGCTTTACACGCTGCAATCTCGCTAGCGTGCGTACCCGCCTACATCCGTTTTGCTTCACGGGACAAATCGCTGTCCGTGACGCACAACATCGCGCGGACCCGTCACACTACTTACCTGCCTAGCGACGTCGCTGTGACCGGCGAACCGCTTCCTTTCTAAGGGGGCTGTTCGTTCAGCATCACAGCAACGTCAGAGCAGCGTCACTGAACCGCCGCCCAATAGAAGCGGAGGGGCGGAGATGAGCGGGACGTAACATTCCGCCCACCTCCTTCCTTCCGTATTGTGGCCGGAACGCAGGTAAGGAGAGGTTCCTCGTTCCTGCGGTGTCACACGTAGCGATGTGTGCTGCCGCAGGAACGAGGAACAACTTCGTTACTGCTGCAGTAACGATATTTGAGAATGGATCCCCATGGATCCCCAATGGATGAGCGATTTTGCACGTTTTTGCGACGATGCAAAATCGCTCATAGGTGTCACACGCAACGGCATCGCTAAAGCGGCCAGGTGTGCGTCACAAATTCCGTGACCCCAACGAGATCGCTTGAGCGATGTCGCAGTGAGTAAAGCGGCCTTTAGTCTGTGTTTCCATCATACCCTTGCCCTTTCCTTTCCTGGAGGGGTAACAAATTAGATCTGGTCAGGTATATAGTAAGGCATGGGACTCCAGTATCTCCACTATCAGGGGTAATCCGTAGGTCAGGAATAGCCTAGGGACAGTATAGGAGCCCCCTGTCCCTCCCTATCCTGCAGTCACATTGTGACACTAGAGCTGCTGGACCTCATTTTTCCCAATCTTTTTGCTCATCATATATGCTGGAGCTGAGAAATCAAGCTATAAAGCCACATATAAATTTGTCACGGTTCTCTCTCTGCTATAGGAATTTAGTGACCGGTTTTGGGTCTGAGTCGTACTTTCCCCTATGAGACTCTGGTATTTAATCGTTTTTTCCTTTCCTTTGGTGATTGTAGGGTTAATGTCAGTATTCCTTAACAGCAAGCAGGCCAATTACCATGCCAAGTGTTTCCGCTTTGGGACCACTCCCAGTCCCTTTATATACCCTTTGCTACCAGCAGAGGGTGCCGGTTATTCTTGATTTGGGTGCTGGTCTTGGAGGTGGAAGGAGCTGCTGATACCTTCTCCTGGAGTCTCGGTCCTGACTGCAGCAGTTTATTGTGATGTTTTCCCAGTCTATCTTCCTTTCCTGGTGTGTTGTTTTAGTGCAGCGGTGGGACTAGTGTTCCTTACCTGCCCGCTCCCTAGCCAGGGACCATTGTAGTGTCATCTTAGGGCTTCAGGTTCCGGCTCTGTGACAGGTGAGGAACCTGTATAGGGACTGGCTAGGAGTGCAGGGTACAGCGGCAGGTAAATGAGGAGGTACCCATCTTCCCTCTCACGAGGACTAAGGCCCACCGTTATTACAGTGTCCCCGATGTACCCCTTGTTTGTCGTGTCGTTAGCCCTGTTTTGTTGTGTGTTTGGCCTCACGTCTGATCTACCCTAGTGCCAAGATTAGCCTGGAAGTGCACTGAGGGCGTGTCAGTGTACTCTGTGTGCTTCACCACGCCCCTAACGCACTTCCAGCCTCATTTGCATGTGGCTTCACACCTCAATTTCTCAGCGCTGGCCCGTCTGATTACTACAAGACAGGTATCATTTTAAATGTTGCACTAGGACCTATACAGCCATAGCATCTTCTCTGTCCTGTGTTTAGACCTTGCACTTTTTGCACCAAAGGGTTCCAGATTAGCAAGTATTCCCCAATGCCGAGATTTAAGAGCCTAATGAATCAATCCCATCCCATACACAGACTGGGAGACCACAGGGGCCTACATAAAGGCTCACTATAGGGCAAGCTGTGGGGGGGGGCTGGGACCTACGTACGTCCCCTCTTTTCTTTTGGAGATTGTGACTGTGGTTTTATGCAATCGAAGAGGAAAGCGGCGATGATGCAAAACCCGGTTTGCCTTTCTCCAGCCTTTCCTGTTTTCGGCTACTCCTGTTTCTTTCAATATGTTGTATAGGGCCCATCTAGAGATGTCACCCAACTTTCCCAGAGCCCAGAACAGCGCAAATTAAACTGCTATGGTGGCCGAATTGGTTTTGACCCAGTTTCATCAGTAAGATAATAAAAAATGCAAATTTTAATATCTAATATATAAAGCTCTGTGTGTGTGTGTATGTACAGTATGTGTGTATATGTGTGTATGTATTTGTGTGTGTGTGTGTGTGTGTATGTACAGTATGTGTGTATATGTGTGTATGTATTTGTGTGTGTGTGTGTGTCCGCTAAAGGAATTTGCACCGTGACATTTACAATCACGAAAGTTTGCACAGTCACCTCATGTGACCCAAGGAACGTCGTAGACTATGTTTTGACAAGAAAATTTAACCCCGCGCTTTACAGTTACTCTCCAAAAAGCTGCCTCCTTTAAAGTCAATGGAGCTGCAAGCTATTAGGTTATTAATAGCAGCTGTGAGTGGTTGCTATAGGAACAAAATAAATTGTTAGTATAAGAAGCTTATGTGTGAGGTAATAAGATGTCAGTGGAGAGACGGATAGAGAGACAGAAAGAGACAGAGAGAGAGAGAGAGAGAGAGGGAGACAGTCAAAGAGACAGACAGAGGCAGACAGACAGGGAAAGAGACAGGGAAAGAGACAGAGACAGGGAAAGAGACAGGGAAAGAGACAGGAAAAGGCACAGAGACAAGTAAAGAGACAGGGAAAGAGACAGAGACAGACAGGGAAAGAGACAGACGGGGAAAGAGACAGACAGGGAAAGAGACAGACGGGGAAAGAGACAGGCTGGGAACGAGACAGGCTGGGAACGAGACAGGCTGGGAACGAGACAGGCTGGGAACGAGACAGACGGGGAACGAGACAGACGGGGAACGAGACAGACTGGGAACGAGACAGACGGGGAACGAGACAGACGGGGAACGAGACAGACGGGGAACGAGACAGACGGGGAACGAGACAGACGGGGAACGAGACAGACGGGGAACGAGACAGACGGGGAACGAGACAGACGGGGAACGAGACAGACGGGGAACGAGACAGACGGGGAACGAGACAGACGCGGAAAGAGACAGATGGGGAAAGAGACAGACATGGAACGAGACAGACAGAGAGACTGATACAGACAGAGAGACTGATACAGGCAGACAGAGACAGACACACAGAGACAGACACACAGAGACTGGGAAAGAGACAGAGAGCTGGCTACTACAGCTAGTAAATAAAGCTAAAAAAAAGGATTTTAATATCTAATATATAAAGCTGAGTGTATGTGTGTGTGTATATGTCCGCTAAAGAAATTCGCACCGTCACATTTACAATCATGAAATTTTGCATAGACACTTCATGTGACCCAGGGAACGTCATAGACCATGTTTGGACGGGAAAATTTAACCCCGCGCTTTACAGTTACTCTCCAAAAAATCTGCCTCCATTAAAGTCAATGGAGCTGCAAGCTATTAGGTTATTAATAGGAGCTGTGAGTGGTTGCTATAGGAACAAAATAAATTGTTAGTATAAGAAGATAATGTGTGAGGTAATAAGATGTCAGTGGAGAGACGGATAGAGAGACAGAAAAAGACAGAGAGAGAGAGGGAGACAGTCAAAGAGACAGACAGAGGCAGACAGACAGGGAAAGAGACAGGGAAAGAGACAGAGACAGGGAAAGACACAGGGAAAGACACAGAGACAAGTAAAGAGACAAGGAAAGAGACAGGAAAAGGCACAGAGACAAGTAAAGAGACAGGGAAAGAGACAGAGACAGACGGGGAAAGAGACAGACGGGGAAAGAGACAGACGGGGAACGAGACAGACGGGGAACGAGACAGACGGGGAACGAGACAGACGGGGAAAGAGACAGACATGGAACGAGACAGACAGAGAGACTGATACAGACACAGACAGAGAGACTGATACAGGCAGACAGAGACAGATACACAGAGACTGGGAAAGAGACAGAGAGCCGGCACCTACAGCTAGAAAATAAAGCTAAAAAAAAGGATTTTAATACCTAATATATAAAGCTGAGTGTATGTGTGTGTATGTATGTGTGTGTGTATATGTCCGCTAAAGAAATTCGCACCGTGACATTTACAATCACAAAATTTTGCACAGTCGCCTCATGTGACCCAAGGAACGTCATAGACTATGTTTTGACAAGAAAATGTAACCCCGCGCTTTACAGTTACTCTCCAAAAAGCTGCCTCCTTTAAAGTCAATGGAGCTGCGAGCTATTAGGTTATTAATAGGAGCTGTGAGTGGTTGCCATAGGAACAAAATAAATTATTAGTATAAGAAGCTTATGTGTGAGGTAATAAGATGTCAGTGGAGAGACGGTTAGAGAGAGACAGAGAGAGACAGAGAGAGAGACAGACAGAGAGACAGCCAGAGACATAGACAAACAGGGAACGAGATAGGGAAAGAGACAGAGACGGAAAGAGACAGACATGGAAAGAGACAGAGACAAGTAAAGAGACAGGGAAAGAGACAGGAAAAGACACAGAGACAAGTAAAGAGACAGGGAAAGAGACAGAGACAGACGGGGAAAGAGACAGAGGGGGAAAGAGACAGACAGAGAACGAGACAGACGGGGAGAGAGACAGACGGGGAGAGAGACAGACGGGGAGAGAGACAGACGGGGAGAGAGACAGTCGGGGAACGAGACAGTCGGGGAACGAGACAGTCGGGGAACGAGACAGACGGGGAACGAGACAGACGGGGAATGAGACAGACGGGGAACGAAATAGACCTGGAAAGAGACAGACGGGGAAAGAGACAGATGGGGAAAGAGACAGACGGGGAAAGAGACACGTGGGGAAAGAGACAGACGGGGAACAAGACAGACGGGGAACGAGACGTACGGGGAACGAGACGTACGGGGAACGAGACAGACCTGGAAAGAGACAGACGGGGAAAGAGACTAACGGCGAAAGAGACACGCGGGGAAAGAGACAGACGGGGAAAGAGACAGACGGGGAACAAGACAGAAGGGGAACGAGACATACGGGGAACGAGACAGACGGGGAACGAAACAGGCGCAGAAAGAGACAGACGGGGAAAGAGACAGACCTGGAACGAGACAGACCTGGAAAGAGACAGATGGGGAAATAGACAGACCTGGAACGAGACAGACCTGGAAAGAGACAGAGAGACTGATACAGACACAGACAGAGAGACTGATACAGGCAGACAGAGACAGACACACAGAGACTGGGAAAGAGACAGAGAGACAGTTACTATCTCGGGCAAAGCTGGCTACTACAGCTAGTAAATAAAGCTAAAAAAACTAATTTTTTTTTTACATAATGGGGTGAAGAAGCTGAACGCCAGGTCCTGCTGAGTGTCGGGGACTGGGAATACCAGAGCTCGGCACGGCTCCCAGCCCAGGGATCCTATTTTACAGCTGGCAAATTTCCCAAATAAGGTTTAGAGGAGAAGCCGAGCAGCGCTCTCCCACCCCCCCCCCCCCCACCCCAGCCTCGTATCCTCACCCTCCTCCGGATCAAGCTCACTGCTAATCTGCTAAGAAAGTATTTCAGCCCAAAATGTTTGTGCCCCCCTCCTCCCCAGGAGTGCAGGATTGTTGGTGCAGCCAGCGGACGAGGCGATCCCCTCGGGACGCAATAAGTTAATGGATCCAGACTAGATCCTAGATTATGACGTACATAAAACATTGATCAGATCCTCAGGGATAGTATGTTATTTTGCCAGGGGCACACATAAAATTATACAGCTGTTGTGGCCCATTAGGAAGGTAGATTCTTCTGCTGATGGCTTCACTGTGCTCTCTGGTTGTGTACAGGAAATCTCTGGAGGTTACCTGTACACAACCAGAGAGCACAGTGAAGCTATCAGCAGAAGAAATGACCCATGAGGAAGGTAGACCTGGGATATTTTATACCTTTGCCCCTTTCCTGTTGGCCATGTGGACCTATACAACTGCTCTGCAAAGCTACGGGAAGAGTCAGGGAGGAGGAGCATGGTGGAAAGAAAGGTAAAAGGGGTCAGGGCCGGCTGCTGGGGATTGAAGCCATGAACCAGAAGAAGTCCTTCTTAAGATGTGTCCTCCTTCGTCACTAGTAATTGGCTTGGATCCCCGACTTGGGCTAAATCCAGGTTGACCCAAACACCACAGCCCTAACCAAACGTACGACAAAAGATCCCTATCCAAAGCCTTTCCCATAAATATACTGTAGGTGGTCAGACCGGTACATTATAAACAAGGAAAACGGGGAGAAGCAGCCTCCAGACCAGTCAACCATCTAATATATGTAAATGGAAGATCAGGCATGTTGAATTTTAACATGCCCAACATGCCCGATCCTTAAGCAATGGCTTATTCCCTTCTCTTCTCTGGAATCTGGAAACCCGTGCAGATCCTGCATGGAATATTGAAGGAAGGGGGGGCCTGGAAGCAAAAGGTTTCAGGATGATCGAACAAAAACAAAATTGTTTGTTTCCTGATTCCTAAATGTTAGGAAGTCGTGAGACAGGATCAAAGAAAAAAAAAAGGGGGGTGAGGGGGGGCTTCTCCATTTCTCAAAACCAGTGCGACTGGGATGTACTTGGTATAGTATTGCAGCTGAACCTTGTATATAAATGGTCTCTAACTGGCGGTTGCATGACTACAACTCCCAGCATGCCCGGACTTTCTTGTGCACCTTCTATATAAATGGTCTCTCACTGGCGGTTACAAAACTACAACTCCCAGCATGCCCAGACTTTCTTATGAACCTTGTCTAATGGCGGTTGCATAACTACAACTCCCAGCATGCCTGGACCATCTTGTGAGCCTTGTATACAAATGATCTCTCACCGGCGGTTGCATAACTACAACTCCCAGCATGCCTGGACCATCTTGTGAACCTTGTCTAACACAGTTTCATAACTACAACTCCCAGCATGCTTGGCCTGTCTTGTAAACCTTGTCTAACCTGCGGTTTCAGAACTACAACTCCCAGCATGCCTGGACTGCCTTGTGCACCTTATATATAAATGATATCTCACCAGTGGTTGCATAACTACAACTCCCAGCATGCCTGGACTTTCTTGTAAACCTTGTATATTAAAGGTCTTTAACCTGCGGTTTCATAACTACAACTCCCAGCATGCCTGGACTTTCTTGTGCACCTTATATATAAATGGTCTCTCACCGGCGGATGCATGACTACAACTCCCAGCATGCCTAGGAGTAGTAGTTTTACCGTAGCCCCACATGTTGGACCCGAGTCCCCCGCAGCGCTTGTCGCAGGGTGCTTTCTTGCACCGCAGCGCCCGTCAGCGCGGGATAGAGCAGTCACTATTTGCATAGCTTGAAGTGAGCGCTGCGCTCGTGTTTACCTTCGACGCGCCGTGTATAATTTTCTAAAATATTAGCTCAGCGTTTCCCGGGGTCTCCGCTAATAGGAGCAGTAATGACTCCTCTCTGCAGAGCGCTTTTCGCTGCTCACACTGTGATCATTTGTAATAAAATATTAATGGCTCGCTGTTCCACAACTAAACACCAACCTGCCAAGAGGAGCTCATTAGTGGTGAGTGTCAGGAGCTGGCGCTGCGCCCGCGTACAGTGTGTGCCCGCATACAGTGTGTGCCCGCGTAGAGTGTGCGCCCGCATACAGTGTGAGCCCGAGTACAGTGTGCACCTGCATACAGTGTGTGCCCGCGTACAGTGTGAGCCCGAGTACAGTGTGCGCCTGCATATAGTGTGTGCCCGCGTACAGTGTGAGCACGCGTACAGTGTGAGCCCGCGTACAGTGTGAGCCCGAGAACAGTGTGCGCCTGCATACAGTGTGCGCCCGCGTACAGTGTGAGCCTGAGTACAGTGTGATTCTGCATACAGTGTGCGCCCGCGTACAGTGTGAGCCCGAGTACAGTGTGCGCCTGCATATAGTGTGTGCCCGCGTACAGTGTGAGCCCGAGTACAGTGTGCGCCTGCATACAGTGTGTGCCCGCGAACAGTGTGAGCCCGAGTACAGTGTGCGCCTGCATATAGTGTGTGCCCGCGTACAGTGTGAGCACGCGTACAGTGTGAGCCCGCGTACAGTGTGAGCCCGAGAACAGTGTGCGCCTGCATACAGTGTGCGCCCGCGTACAGTGTGAGCCTGAGTACAGTGTGAGTCTGCATACAGTGTGCGCCCGCGTACAGTGTGCGCCCGCGTACAGTGTGCGCCCGCGTACAGTGTGAGCCCGAGTACAGTGTGCGCCTGCATACAGTGTGTGCCCGCGTACAGTGTGAGCCCGAGTACAGTGTGCGCCTGCATTCAGTGTGAGCCCGCGTACAGTGTGAGCCCGCATACAGTGTGAGCCTGAGAACAGTGTGCGCCTGCATACAGTGTGCGCCCGCGTACAGTGTGAGCCTGAGTACAGTGTGAGTCTGCATACAGTGTGCGCCCGCGTACAGTGTGTGCCCGCGTGCAGTGTGTGCCCGCGTACAGTGTGAGTCTGCATACAGTGTGAGCCCGCGTACAGTGTGAGTCCGCATACAGTGTGCCCCCGCGTACAGTGTGCGCCCGAGTACAGTGTGTGCCCGCGTACAGTGTGAGTCTGCATACAGTGTGAGCCCACGTACAGTGTGCGCCCGAGTACAGTGTGTCCCCGCATACAGTGTGCCCCCGCATACAGTGTGCGCCCGAGTACAGTGTGTGCCCGCGTACAGTATGCGCCCTTGTACAGTGTGTGCCCGCGTACAGTGTGAGCCCGCGTACAGTGTGAGCCCACATACAGTGTGAGCCCGCATACAGTGTGAGCCCACGTACAGTGTGAGCCCGCATACAGTGTGAGCCCGCATACAGTGAGAGCCCGCGTACAGTGTGAGCCCGCGTACAGTGTGAGCCCACGTACAGTGTGAGCCCGCATACAGTGTGAGCCCACGTACAGTGTGAGCCCGCATACAGTGTGAGCCCGCATACAGTGAGAGCCCGCGTACAGTGTGAGCCCGCGTACAGTGTGAGCCCGCATACAGTGTGAGCCCGCGTACAGTGTGAGCCCATGTACAGTGTGCGCCCGCACTTACCCTCCACAGAAGAGCCCTTGTCTCCTTCTCCGGTGTTTCTATTGACATTATGGGCTTAAGATGTCGGGGTAAAGGCGATCTTCTGTTATGACCTTGAGGGAAGATCAGAACATCTTATATTTTGGCTCCTTGCATTGCTATTATTGCTGACATCACTATATGGGAGTCCCTAAATCTGGGACCCCACTGATCCTGGGAACAAAAGGGCGAATTAGCACTATATCCCCTTCTAAGTTTTCCAGAAACACTCCGCCACCCATCAACATTACTGCCTCAAAAAGTGACGCGGTCCCTTTAAATGTTAGAATATTGGGGGGGGGGGGGGTCACATCTCCACCGATCCTAAAATGTTACTAAATCCCATTACTTTATAGGATGAGAAGACCCCTTCACAAAGGATCTCCTCTCCTGATTCATTTTCTCTATGACATAGCAAAGCAGGACTCTTGTGTTGTAAAGTTCCTCAGTTGATCCTCCTGGAAACGGAAAACTAAATTGACGTCTTATAAGGGCGGACAATGGTAGCATTGATTGGACATAGACTGAGTAAGGAAAAGCCCCACTGACGAGAGGAAGGGTAACAATAATCAATCAATATATACATTTCCAGGAGGAATAACAGAGGAACAACCAAACAAACTATGCTCTAAATAAAAAATCCATTGGGTAGAAATACTGAGATGACAAGGTCTTCTTTAAAGGGGTAAACACAAGCACTTTTGCAATTTACTGCGTATTAATATTGTCAACCGTTCTGGAGATATCAACACTTTTCTTCACAGTTCGTTGCCTTGGAGACCCACCACCGCAGCTAAACAACGGAACAGGTGCAGCGCTTACAAGCTCTTGTTTACAGGCTGGCCAGGATTGCTGTTACCTCCTCATCCTGGTTCAGGGCAGCACTTACAAGCTCTTGTTTACAGGATGGCCAGGATTGCTGTTACCTCCTAATCCTGGTTCAGGGCAGCGCTTACAAGCTAGACAGCAGCGGTGGTCGGTCTCCAAGGCAACCGGCTGAAAACAAAAGAAAAGTGTTTATCTCTCAAGAACGGCTCCAAATTTTAATAAATAGTAAATGAAGTCTTCTTCTGGCAAGATCTGGTAATGTCTGCTCTGGGGGACCATCACTTGCAGCCCCCCGAGGTGTGGTGGTCTCCTTGATTACCCAGAGTCCTGTAGGACGATGAGACCCCGGTGGAGCTCACTGACCTGTGAGGCCAGGAGAATACATAATCCTCCAGTGTGGGAGAGGTTATGGCGCCCGTTTTACTGTCTGTCAGCGGATCGGTGGTCTCCGTGGCGGTGTCAGTGCTCGGAGCGGTGGGAGTGCGCACTGAATGTAATGCTGGAGGTGGTAGCTGTGGCCATAGGATGGAGGGGGCACGTCTGTATAATCGCTGCTGCACTCACCCATCCCATACATCCAACTACACTGGGCACTGCACACTCATGATTTCAGGGGGTCCCATCACACGAACGGTTGTCCCCCGTATACAAACTGCACTATAAATTATATTAATAAAAAAGGAGGGCTATCCTCTCACTGGGGCGCTGTGTATGGCGGCATCCGCTTGCTGTGACACATGGGAATATTCTCTCGCTGTGACACTAGGTATAGGGGGTATCCTCTCGTACTGACACTGTGTGTGGGGCTATCCTCTCCATGTGTCAGTGTATATGGGGATATCCTCTCGCAGTGACACTGTGTATGAGGGTATCCTTTTGCTGTGATAGTGTGCATGGGGATATCCTTTTACTGTGACTAGGGGGTATCATCTTGCTGTGACACTGTGTGTGGGGGTATCCTTTCCATGTGTCAGTGTGTATGGGGATATCATCTCGCAGTGACACGGTGTATAGGGGGCATCGACTTTCTGTGACAATGTGTATAGGGTATCCTCTGCATGGCACAGAGTGTATGGTGGGTATCCTATCGTGTGACACTGTGTATGGGGGGTATCCTCTCGATGTGGCAGTGTGTATTGGAATATCCTTTTGCTGTGACAATGTGTATAGGGGGTATCCTGCCACAGTGACACTGTATAGGGGATATTCTCTTGTGTGACACTGTGTATAGGGGGTATCCTCTCTATATATCAGTGTGTAGGGGGGTATCCTCTCCATATATCAGTGTGTATAGGGCGGTATCCTCTTGCCGTGACAGTGTATAGGTGGTATCCTCTTGCTGTGACACTATGTATAGGGGCTATCCTCTGGCATGACACCGTGTATAGAGGGCATCCTCTCCATGTGTCAGTGTGTATGGAGATATCATCTCGCAGTGACACTGTGTGTGGGTGTATGGGGATATTATCTTGGTGTGACACTGTGTATAGGGGGTATCCTCTCGCCCTGACACTGTGTGTGGGGGTATCTTCTCCATGTGTCAGTGTGTATGGGGATATCTTCTCACAGTGACACTGTATATAAGGGTATCCTCTTGCTGTCACACTGTGAATAGGGGGTATCCTCTCCATGTGACAGTGTGTATGGGGATATCCTTTTGCTGTGACAGTGTGAATAAGGAGTAACACTGTTTAGGGGTTATCCCCTCGCAGTGACACTGTGTATGGGGATATCCTCTTGCAGTGACCTTGTGTATGGGAGTATCCTCTCTCACTGACACTGTGTATGGTGGGTAACCTCTCGGAGTGACACTGTGTATGGGCGGTATCCTCTCGATGTAGCAGTGTGTATTGGAATATCCTTTTGCTGTGACACTGTGTATGGGGATATTCTCTTTGGGTGACACTGTGTATAGGGGGTATCCTCTCGCCCTGACACTGTGTGTGAGGGTATCTTCTCCATGTGTCAGTGCGTATGGGGATATCTTCTCACAGTGACACTGTGTATAAGGGTATCCTCTTGCAGTGACACTGTGTATGGGGGTATCGTTTCGCTGAGACACTGTGTAATGCGAGTATCTTCTTGCTGTGACACTGTGACTAGGGGATATTCTCTCCACGTAACGCTGTGTATGGGGATATCATCTTTCTGTAACAATGTGCATGGGGGGTATCCTCTCGCAGTGACACTGTGAATGGGAATATCCTCTTGCAGTGACATTGTGTATGGGGGGTATCCTTTTGCAGTGATACTGTGTATGGGGGTATCTTCTTGCTTTGACACTGTATGGGGGTATCCTCTTGCTGTAACACTGTGTATGGGGGGTATCCTCTCATGGCGACACTATGTATAGGGGTATCGTCTCCCTGTGACACTGTGTATAGGGGGTATCCTCTTGCAGTGACACTGTTTGGGGACATCCTCTCATGGTGACACTGTGTATAGGGGGTATCCTCTCATGGTGACACTGTGTATAGGGGGCATCCTCTCATGGTGACACTGTATATAGGGGGGTTTCCTCTCATATAGACACTGTGTATAGGGGATATCCTCTCATGGTGACACTGCGTATCGGGGGTATCCTCTCATGGTGACACTGTGTACAGGGGATATCCTCTCATTGTGACACTGTGTATAGGGGGTATCCTCTCATGGTGACACTGTGTATAGGGGGTATCCTCTCATATGACACTGTGTATAGGGGATATCCTCTCATTGTGACTCTGTGTATCGGGGGTATCCTCTCATTGTGACACTGTGTATCGGGGGTATCCTCTCATGGTGACACTGTGTATAGGGGGTATCCTCTCATTGTGACACTGTGTATCGGGGGTATCCTCTCATGCTGACACTGTATAGGGGGTATCCTCTCATTGTGACACTGTGTATCGGGGGTATCCTCTCATTGTGACACTGTGTATAGGGGGTATCCTCTCATATGACACTGTGTATAGGGGTATCCTCTCGCGGTGACACTGTGTATAGGGGGTATCCTCTCATATGACACTGTGTATAGGAGGTATCCTCTCATTGTGACACTGTGTATCGGGGGTATCCTCTCATGCTGACACTGTATAGGGGGTATCCTCTCATTGTGACACTGTGTATCGGGGGTATCCTCTCATTGTGACACTGTGTATAGGGGTATCCTCTCATATGACACTGTGTATAGGGGGTATCCTCTCATGGTGACACTGTGTATAGGGGGTATCCTCTCATGGTGACTCTGTGTATAGGGGGTATCCTCTCATATGACACTGTGTATAGGGGTATCCTCTCGCGGTGACACTGTGTATAGGGGTATCATCTCGCGGTGACACTGTGTATAGGGGGTATCCTCTCATGGTGACACTGTGTATAGGGGGTATCCTCTCATGGTGACTCTGTGTATAGGGGGTATCCTCTCATATGACACTGTGTATAGGGGTATCCTCTCGCGGTGACACTGTGTATAGGGGTATCATCTCGCGGTGACACTGTGTATAGGGGGTATCCTCTCATGGTGACACTGTGTATAGGGGGTATCCTCTCATAGTTACACTGTGTATAGGGGTCTCCTCTTGCTGTGACATTGTGAGTGTTCTGTAATTCTCTACCATTATGGTCGCCATTGCAGCTTCCACCCAGGTCTACGGACCATTCAGGACTTTGGCGAAGCTGAGGGACCGGCAGTGACATCTATAGTGGTGGAATCAGAGATTGTCTTCCTTTTTGCTGTCGTCACTCATCCATAAACACCTCCCATGTTTACCTGCCATTAACTGCGCCGCCTAATCGCTACGTGCAGGGGATGGTTGCTAAGCGGCGGTTGCTAGGTCGGCCATTTTGGAAAGTGGTGGGAGACCGTAAAGCGGAAGTGCCCGCACTGCGCGGCCTCCTCTTCCGGTAGGAGATTTTTGTGGAGGAAATGGCGCCGGTGGATGTGTTGACCGTGTTTCCAGTGCAGCCTCTGTCAGACTGAGGGGCGCTCCGAGGCCGCAGCTCTTATGTCTCCGCGGTGCACTTTACATACATGAGGTGAGGGCGGCCGGAGCTGCGCAGGACGGCCATTACCGGGGGCGGCGACTGCGGGCGAGCGCCGTGTATGCGCGGTATATATAGGTGTGCAGAGCCCCGGTGTATGCGCGGTATATATAGGTGTGCAGAGCCCCGGTGTATGCGCGGTATATAGGTGTGCAGAGCCCCGGTGTATGCGCGGTATATAGGTGTGCAGAGCCCCGGTGTATGCGCGGTATATATAGGTGTGCAGAGCCCCGGTGTATGCGCGGTATATATAGGTGTGCAGAGCCCCGGTGTATGCGCGGTATATATAGGTGTGCAGAGCCCCGGTGTATGCGCGGTATATAGGTGTGCAGAGCCCCGGTGTATGTGCGGTATATAGGTGTGCAGAGCCCCGGTGTATGCGCGGTATATATAGGTGTGCAGAGCCCCGGTGTATGCGCGGTATATATAGGTGTGCAGAGCCCCGGTGTATGCGCGGTATATATAGGTGTGCAGAGCCCCGGTGTATGCGCGGTGTATATATAGGTGTGCAGAGCCCCGGTGTATGCGCGGTGTATATATAGGTGTGCAGAGCCCCGGTGTATGCGCGGTATATATAGGTGTGCAGAGCCCCGGTGTATGCGCGGTGTATATAGGTGTGCAGAGCCCCGGTGTATGCGCGGTGTATATATAGGTGTGCAGAGCCCCGGTGTATGCGCGGTATATATAGGTGTGCAGAGCCCCGGTGTATGCGCGGTGTATATATAGGTGTGCAGAGCCCCGGTGTATGCGCGGTGTATATATAGGTGTGCAGAGCCCCGGTGTATGCGCGGTGTATATATAGGTGTGCAGAGCCCCGGTGTATGTGCGGTATATAGGTGTGCAGAGCCCCGGTGTATGCGCGGTATATAGGTGTGCAGAGCCCCGGTGTATGCGCGGTATATATAGGTGTGCAGAGCCCCGGTGTATGCGCGGTATATATAGGTGTGCAGAGCCCCGGTGTATGCGCGGTATATATAGGTGTGCAGAGCCCCGGTGTATGCGCGGTGTATATATAGGTGTGCAGAGCCCCGGTGTATGCGCGGTGTATATATAGGTGTGCAGAGCCCCGGTGTATGCGCGGTGTATAGGTGTGCAGAGCCCCGGTGTATGCGCGGTGTATATATAGGTGTGCAGAGCCCCGGTGTATGCGCGGTGTATATATAGGTGTGCAGAGCCCCGGTGTATGCGCGGTGTATATATAGGTGTGCAGAGCCCCGGTGTATGCGCGGTGTATATATAGGTGTGCAGAGCCCCGGTGTATGCGCGGTGTATATATAGGTGTGCAGAGCCCCGGTGTATGCGCGGTATATATAGGTGTGCAGAGCCCCGGTGTATGCGCGGTATATATAGGTGTGCAGAGCCCCGGTGTATGCGCGGTGTATATATAGGTGTGCAGAGCCCCGGTGTATGCGCGGTGTATATATAGGTGTGCAGAGCCCCGGTGTATGCGCGGTGTATATATAGGTGTGCAGAGCCCCGGTGTATGCGCGGTGTATATATAGGTGTGCAGAGCCCCGGTGTATGCGCGGTGTATATATAGGTGTGCAGAGCCCCGGTGTATGCGCGGTATATATAGGTGTGCAGAGCCCCGGTGTATGCGCGGTATATATAGGTGTGCAGAGCCCCGGTGTATGCGCGGTATATATAGGTGTGCAGAGCCCCCCGGTGTATGCGCGGTATATAGGTGTGCAGAGCCCCCCGGTGTATGCACGGTATATAGGTGTGCAGAGCCCCCCGGTGTATGCGCCGTATATATAGGTGTGCAGAGCCCCCCGGTGTATGCGCCGTATATATAGGTGTGCAGAGCCCCGGTGTATGCGCGGTGTATATATAGGTGTGCAGAGCCCCCCGGTGTATGCGCGGTATATAGGTGTGCAGAGCCCCCCGGTGTATGCGCGGTATATAGGTGTGCAGAGCCCCCCGGTGTATGCGCCGTATATATAGGTGTGCAGAGCCCCCCGGTGTATGCGCCGTATATATAGGTGTGCAGAGCCCCCCGGTGTATGCGCGGTATATATAGGTGTGCAGAGCCCCGGTGTATGCGCGGTATATATAGGTGTGCAGAGCCCCGGTGTATGCGCGGTATATATAGGTGTGCAGAGCCCCGGTGTATGTGCGGTATATAGGTGTGCAGAGCCCCCCCGGTGTATGCGCCGTATATATAGGTGTGCAGAGCCCCCCGGTGTATGCGCGGTATATATAGGTGTGCAGAGCCCCGGTGTATGCGCGGTATATATAGGTGTGCAGAGCCCCGGTGTATGTGCGGTATATAGGTGTGCAGAATTTTGAATAGCACGATGAGGACGACTGTTTAATACCAATTCTAACTGAACCCCGAAATATATTGGGTGATTCATGGATCAAACACGTTGTGAATCTTGCCATTAAGCTCCTTGTTAGAGAACAGCAAGTTGTGCAAAAAGTCTTGAAACACTGAACAGTTGGACATGAGCAGTCAGAAGGTCAGAGAAGGTCACATTAAGGTCAGAGAGCATTGTAGGATAATCCTGAAATTTCACCCGAAAGCCAAATACCCCTGACTTAAGTGATTTTATGTATGTATTTACCTAAAGATGTTATGTATCCGTCCACATATAGTCTGTATTATGACTGCATTTTTAACCCTGCGGCTGCCGGCTTTCAGTCCGTCTTGGGTCTTCCCCACACGTCGCATTATGATGCACATTCTGGGTGTAGACCAGCACAGCGGTGCGTTATGAGTCTGCAAATTATACCCTTCTCGTGTTTACGCTGTCTTTTTGCTTGTTAGAGGACTACAGCTCCCAGCAGTATACAAGACCAGGTGACCTGTGACCAAAGCTCTCCAGCTGCTGCGCAGGATGGAGACGGTGGCTGTGTGCACCATACGAGTGCGTGCACCGTGCAGCCGGCAGCCTCCGGAGTGTATATTCTGCCAGGGGCTCGGGTCACGTATCGCACATTGGCCGCTCAGTGTTTATATCTGCAGTTGTCTTATATCATCCTGGCACTAATATAGCGTTTAATTACAGAGAATTGGAAGCTGCAGCTACCAAAGACACTGAAGGAAGTCTGCGGAGGTGAGTGTGACCAGTGTGTGTATATGTATATATATATATATGTATGTATGTATATGTATGTGTGTGTATATATGTATATATGTATATGTGTATATGTGCCTAGATGATCCCAAAATGTCAGCACAGGCGGGATCCTCATTCTCCGGCCGTGAGTCACTGGCCGCGCGTGGTTACAGCCGCTGTTTGCGATTATCATCACTGCCAGTGTTGTTAACCAGGTCTGCTGAAAAGGCGAGAGCGATACAGTAATGTTACATCATTAAAGTCTGTTGTTACTATTGCTCTTTTTGGCAAAATTGTATGAATACTTTTAATAATCCCACTGTAAATAAAGTCTGAGTCGTCCTGTCATCTGCCCCAAAAAAACGTTATCCCCCTACCCTCAGGATAAGAGAAGTTGCTCTCTTGGTTGGGGGTCCCATGGAGTTGTGCATGGCTCCATATACGGTCTATGGGAGTGTCAAGCACATGGATGGGAGATTTTTTTTTATGACCCTTCAAAGGCTAGTTTCACACTTGCGTTGAATGGCATCCGTTGCATTGCGTTGTGTGACTGATGCAACGGATCCGTACAAAACAACGGAAAGCTTTTTTTTTTTCTTTAGTTTTACCGTCAGCAGACTATTGTTAACGCTCAGCTTAGCGCTCTGACGTGCCGGCGGCCGGGGGCGCTCGGCTGAGCGCTCTGACGTGCCGGGGGCGCTCGGCTGAGCGCTCTGACGTGCCGGGGGCGCTCGGCTGAGCGCTCTGACGTGCCGGGGGCGCTCGGCTGAGCGCTCTGACGTGCCGGGGGCGCTCGGCTGAGCGCTCTGACGTGCCGGGGGCGCTCGGCTGAGCGCTCTGACGTGCCGGGGGCGCTCGGCTGAGCGCTCTGACGTGCCGGGGGCGCTCGGCTGAGCGCTCTGACGTGCCGGGGGCGCTCGGCTGAGCGCTCTGACGTGCCGGGGGCGCTCGGCTGAGCGCTCTGACGTGCCGGGGGCGCTCGGCTGAGCGCTCTGACGTGCCGGGGGCGCTCGGCTGAGCGCTCTGACGTGCCGGGGGCGCTCGGCTGAGCGCTCTGACGTGCCGGGGGCGCTCGGCTGAGCGCTCTGACGTGCCGGGGGCGCTCGGCTGAGCGCTCTGACGTGCCGGGGGCGCTCGGCTGAGCGCTCTGACGTGCCGGGGGCGCTCGGCTGAGCGCTCTGACGTGCCGGGGGCGCTCGGCTGAGCGCTCTGACGTGCCGGGGGCGCTCGGCTGAGCGCTCTGACGTGCCGGGGGCGCTCGGCTGAGCGCTCTGACGTGCCGGGGGCGCTCGGCTGAGCGCTCTGACGTGCCGGGGGCGCTCGGCTGAGCGCTCTGACGTGCCGGGGGCGCTCGGCTGAGCGCTCTGACGTGCCGGGGGCGCTCGGCTGAGCGCTCTGACGTGCCGGGGGCGCTCGGCTGAGCGCTCTGACGTGCCGGGGGCGCTCGGCTGAGCGCTCTGACGTGCCGGGGGCGCTCGGCTGAGCGCTCTGACGTGCCGGGGGCGCTCGGCTGAGCGCTCTGACGTGCCGGGGGCGCTCGGCTGAGCGCTCTGACGTGCCGGGGGCGCTCGGCTGAGCGCTCTGACGTGCCGGGGGCGCTCGGCTGAGCGCTCTGACGTGCCGGGGGCGCTCGGCTGAGCGCTCTGACGTGCCGGGGGCGCTCGGCTGAGCGCTCTGACGTGCCGGGGGCGCTCGGCTGAGCGCTCTGACGTGCCGGGGGCGCTCGGCTGAGCGCTCTGACGTGCCGGGGGCGCTCGGCTGAGCGCTCTGACGTGCCGGGGGCGCTCGGCTGAGCGCTCTGACGTGCCGGGGGCGCTCGGCTGAGCGCTCTGACGTGCCGGGGGCGCTCGGCTGAGCGCTCTGACGTGCCGGGGGCGCTCGGCTGAGCGCTCTGACGTGCCGGGGGCGCTCGGCTGAGCGCTCTGACGTGCCGGGGGCGCTCGGCTGAGCGCTCTGACGTGCCGGGGGCGCTCGGCTGAGCGCTCGGCCACCCGGAAACAAAATAAAGTTTGTGATTTAAAAAAAAAAAAAAAAATGAGCATGCGCAGTGAAAAATAAAGGTTTCCGCCGCTCAAAAAAAACCTGTTACATGCTGCGTTCCCACAGCCGTCAAAATAATGACGCTGCGTCGTCCAGCGGATGCAACGCTGACACTTGCGTTACAGTGCGTCGTCCATACAAGTCTATGGAGAATAGCGCAGTGCGTTAACTGATTGCGCTATTCTCCATAGTGACGGACTGCGCTGAACACAAGTGTGAAAGTACCCAAAGTGTTCTACAATTAGCACTGGCCAAGAGGCTAGGGGGTCTGTGAAAATAACATCCGATGTGATTTGCCTTCCCCGGATCCAGTGCAGACTCTTCGCTGCTGTTCCAGTCCCTGTGTTGGCTGCAGCATCACATTAGTAGAGCCACTGAGCTCAGTGATTGGCTGCAGTGGTAATACTCACTAGCTATGACGGCACTGCTGCAGCCAGTACACAGAACAAAGCAGCGGCGGAGAGTCGTCCTGGGGAGACCTAGTACCATTTGATCTTATTTTAAAGGGAACCTATTATTAGGTTTTTCCCTTATGAGCTGCGGCCACCACCAGTGATCCTTATATACAGCATTCTGGAATACTGTATAATAGAGCCCAGGCCGCTCTGTATAACATAAAAAACAGCTTTATAATACGCACCTAGGGTCCGGTCCGGTGGGTGTCGCCGCTCTTATGCCGGCGCCTCGTCCATCTTTTGGGGTCGCAGTCCTGTTACCCAGCCCTGTGTGCATGATGCGTCATCCACTGAGAGGCCTCCATTGTGCTCCTGCGCAGGCGCACCTTGCTATGCCCTCAGCAGTGCAGATCAAAGTTTTTTGTTTTTGTTTGACGCAGTGAAAATATGCAGCATCAGAATTGCAAGGAAAACTCATCGTGGGCCTAAGTGATAGTGATTTAGTGATCCCAGCGATCACACAGTGTGATAGCAGTCATCAGGTGAATATCCCTTTCAAAGGATCATTCCAAACCTTGCAACTTCTCTCCGATTTACAGGATAGATGTCAACTTCAATTGCTGGGGGTCCAACTGAAAGGCCCCCACCGATCCCAAATTCTCAAACCCCCTCCATTGCAGTCAGTTGCTGTCTATGGGGCTGCACCCGCCTCCACCCCTCCATTGCAGTCAGTTGCTGTCTATGGGGCTGCACCCACCTCCACCCCTCCATTGCAGTCAGTTGCTGTCTATGGGGCTGCACCCGCCTCCACCCCTCCATTGCAGTCAGCTGCTGTCTATGGGGCTGCACCCGCCTCCACCCCTCCATTGCAGTCAGTTGCTGTCTATGGGGCTGCACCCGCCTCCACCCCTCCATTGCAGTCAGTTGCTGTCTATGGGGCTGCACCCGCCTCCACCCCTCCATTGCAGTCAGTTGCTGTCTATGGGGCTGCACCCGCCTCCACCCCTCCATTGCAGTCAGTTGCTGTCTATGGGGCTGCACCCGCCTCCACCCCTCCATTGCAGTCAGCTGCTGTCTATGGGGCTGCACCCGCCTCCACCCCTCCATTGCAGTCAGCTGCTGTCTATGGGGCTGCACCCGCCTCCACCCCTCCATTGCAGTCAGCTGCTGTCTATGGGGCTGCACCCGCCTCCACCCCTCGATTGCAGTGAGTTGCTGTCTATGGGGCTGCACCCGCCTCCACCTTCCATTGCAGTCAGTTGCTATCTATGGGGCTGCACCTGCCTCCACCCCTCCATTGCAGTCAGTTGAAGTCTATGGGGCTGCACCCGCCTCCACACTAATGGGGCACTTTAAAGCTCCGGTGTCTGTGAGCTTTTAACAGCGCACCACCATATAAAAAGAAAGTGATCTCTGAAAACTTCACATGTAACGCCTGCCGCTGCATCCGACTATTGCTGTACGCTAATCGTCCGGTGGTCAGCCCGTGGATTAGGTACAAGTTTCTGCTGTCAATAAGCCGTCCGGTAGCTTTGTGCTCATGGTAACCACGGCTCATAGTGCTCACTAATTACATCCTACTGAGCCATTCTCTGCATTCTGTGCACGGGACATTACCCTCCCGGCCCCCCAGGACCCTCATTGCTCTCTGGTGTTCCTGACGCTCGCTGACTGTGGTGTTGACAGCTAATAAAAGCGGCAGGTGCACTTTTTCTCAGTCTGTCCACTATTGACCTGGCCCTCCTGCGACTAGCGGATCAGCAGGATACCGCTCTGTGGAGAAAGTGTACAGACCTTACTGGAGCCCCTCTGTAATATGCCGGAGCAGAAGTAATAGTGACTGGTTAGTCTGCCCACCCCAATGCAAAGGCATGTAGTCGTAGAATGCTGCGCCACTCACTTCTGCATGACGTTGCGACCCCCACACCTGCCGAGAGGCGAGAGCTACCAGCAGGTGTGGTGCACACGTCCTATAGTAAGAGGCGAGAGCTACCAGCAGGTGTGGTGCACCCATCCTATAGTAAGAGGAGAGAGCTACCAGCAGGTGTGGTGCACCCATCCTATAGTAAGAGGCGAGAGTTACCAGCAGGTGTGGTGCACCCGTCCTATAGTAAGAGGCGAGAGCTACCAGCAGGTGTGGTGCACCCGTCCTATAGTAAGAGGCGAGAGTTACCAGCAGGTGTGGTGCACACATCCTATAGTAAGAGGCGAGAGTTACCAGCAGGTGTGGTGCACCCATCCTATAGTAAGAGGAGAGAGCTACCAGCAGGTGTGGTGCACCCATCCTATAGTAAGAGGCGAGAGTTACCAGCAGGTGTGGTGCACCCGTCCTATAGTAAGAGGTGAGAGCTACCAGCAGGTGTGGTGCACCCGTCCTATAGTAAGAGGCGAGAGTTACCAGCAGGTGTGGTGCACCCATCCTATAGTAAGAGGCGAGAGTTACCAGCAGGTGTGGTGCACCCATCCTATAGTAAGAGGAGAGAGCTACCAGCAGGTGTGGTGCACCCATCCTATAGTAAGAGGCGAGAGTTACCAGCAGGTGTGGTGCACCCGTCCTATAGTAAGAGGCGAGAGCTACCAGCAGGTGTGGTGCACCCGTCCTATAGTAAGAGGCGAGAGTTACCAGCAGGTGTGGTGCACACATCCTATAGTAAGAGGCGAGAGCTACCAGCAGGTGTGGTGCACCCATCCTATAGTAAGAGGAGAGAGCTACCAGCAGGTGTGGTGCACCCATCCTATAGTAAGAGGCGAGAGTTACCAGCAGGTGTGGTGCACCCGTCCTATAGTAAGAGGCGAGAGCTACCAGCAGGTGTGGTGCACACGTCCTATAGTAAGAGGCGAGAGTTACCAGCAGGTGTGGTGCACACGTCCTATAGTAAGAGGCGAGAGTTACCAGCAGGTGTGGTGCACACGTCCTATAGTAAGAGGTGAGAGCTACCAGCAGGTGTGGTGCACCCGTCCTATAGTAAGAGGCGAGAGTTACCAGCAGGTGTGGTGCACACATCCTATAGTAAGAGGCGAGAGTTACCAGCAGGTGTGGTGCACACGTCCTATAGTAAGAGGCGAGAGCTACCAGCAGGTGTGGTGCACCCGTCCTATAGTAAGAGGCGAGAGCTACCAGCAGGTGTGGTGCACCCGTCCTATAGTAAGAGGAGAGAGCTACCAGCAGGTGTGGTGCACCCATCCTATAGTAAGAGGCGAGAGTTACCAGCAGGTGTGGTGCACCCGTCCTATAGTAAGAGGCGAGAGCTACCAGCAGGTGTGGTGCACCCGTCCTATAGTAAGAGGCGAGAGTTACCAGCAGGTGTGGTGCACACATCCTATAGTAAGAGGCGAGAGCTACCAGCAGGTGTGGTGCACCCATCCTATAGTAAGAGGAGAGAGCTACCAGCAGGTGTGGTGCACCCATCCTATAGTAAGAGGCGAGAGTTACCAGCAGGTGTGGTGCACCCGTCCTATAGTAAGAGGCGAGAGCTACCAGCAGGTGTGGTGCACACGTCCTATAGTAAGAGGCGAGAGTTACCAGCAGGTGTGGTGCACACATCCTAT
Source organism: Anomaloglossus baeobatrachus (assembly GCF_048569485.1). Lineage (NCBI taxonomy): Eukaryota > Metazoa > Chordata > Amphibia > Anura > Aromobatidae > Anomaloglossus > Anomaloglossus baeobatrachus. The sequence goes on from NC_134359.1 coordinate 272,816,182, forward strand.
AGTAAGAGGCGAGAGTTACCAGCAGGTGTGGTGCACACATCCTATAGTAAGAGGTGAGAGCTACCAGCAGGTGTGGTGCACCCGTCCTATAGTAAGAGGCGAGAGTTACCAGCAGGTGTGGTGCACCCATCCTACAGTAAGAGGCGAGAGTTACCAGCAGGTGTGGTGCACACGTCCTATAGTAATAGGCGAGAGCTACCAGCAGGTGTGGTGCACACGTCCTATAGTAAGAGGCGAGAGTTACCAGCAGGTGTGGTGCACACGTCCTATAGTAAGAGGCGAGAGCTACCAGCAGGTGTGGTGCACACGTCCTATAGTAAGAGGCGAGAGTTACCAGCAGGTGTGGTGCACACGTCCTATAGTAAGAGGCTAGAGTTACCAGCAGGTGTGGTGCACACGTCCTATAGTAAGAGGCGAGAGCTACCAGCAGGTGTGGTGCACCCGTCCTATAGTAAGAGGCGAGAGCTACCAGCAGGTGTGGTGCACACGTCCTATAGTAAGAGGCGAGAGTTACCAGCAGGTGTGGTGCACACATCCTATAGTAAGAGGCGAGAGCTACCAGCAGGTGTGGTGCACACATCCTATAGTAAGAGGAGAGAGCTACCAGCAGGTGTGGTGCACACATCCTATAGTAAGAGGTGAGAGTTACCAGCAGGTGTGGTGCACCCATCCTATAGTAATAGGCGAGAGCTACCAGCAGGTGTGGTGCACACATCCTATAGTAATAGGCGAGAGCTACCAGCAGGTGTGGTGCACACATCCTATAGTAACTAGGAATACTCGTGCGTGGTGTGTGGAGTTGTAACATCAGTACCGCCGCTCATATCCATCTACAGCAGACGCGAGCCGCAAGGGAATACCCCTTTAAAACAATAAAGCAGCTTATCCTCCGCTGCTAATTCCCCCCCAGAGCTTTACTAGTCTTTGCGACCTGTCTGGAGGTGATGACATTTTGACCCTAGACATGTCAGTGACCTCGGTGGACATGTTCGGAGCGTCCTCACTTCTGGACAGCTCACAAAAAAAAAACTGAGACCATCCGGAGAATTGGAAACCTTTTTCTGCAACAAATCAGCTGCATGTGATTGTCCCCGAATTGCTGTCCGGCAGGAGATAAGCGCAGAGCAGGGTATGGCGTTTCGCTCACATCATACGGGCGCTTTCTCTGGAGGAGCAGCCGCCTCCATCCTTCAGTTTCTTGCTCCAGTCATGTAATTAGTTGATGATCCCCTTATGGCTGATGAAACCATTGTGGAGCACTGGGCGACACTTGGCGTTACGTTCCTTTGTGACAGCGGGTGCACGCTATTTGTCGTCCTTTGTGCTCACGGCGGTGCACTGTTACGGTATACATCCTGCTGACGTGCATTAGCATATTTATGAACTGCGTGGTGACCTTCTCAGTGTCGCCATTTGTGCCCTTGCATTGCAATGTAAAGACATGGAAATGAGCTGGGAGTACCTGTTCTCCATCCGCCGCCCCCTCCCCCCGCTCGCTGTCTGCCCAGCAGCCACAAACACCAGTATAAAATATTAAACATCGCAAGAAAGGAAAGTGAAAGTTGAGCCGACATGGAGAAGGCAGAGTTGTAAAGTCATTTATTCACGGTCTCCATGTAAATTCTACAAAAGAGAGGGGGGAGGGGGAAATTTTCCATGGGCGATTGTGGAGAGCAGAGTCTATACCTGCGATTTACTCCGCCGCGGTCCTCTGTAATCTCTTCCCTATCGATGGTATCACAAGGGCAGCGCTGTTTATTCCTGCAGAAAGTGAAGATTAATATCTCAGATGAGCAATAACTTATCTCAGCCTCATCCTCCGACCTCGAGGCGGCAAGTCCGGTGGCCAAAAGCATTTGTATCACAGCTAGCCATATTGCAGACAAGTCTATGGTGAGCGACTCGCAGGCGACATTAGAAAATCGGACACATTTGTTACTCTGTTTTGCATAAGTGATAGTTCCAAGGTCGCAATGTGCCGCCATGATAAATCATTAAATATGACATGTTGTTTATAGCAATATGTCGGCGTGTAGCCCCAGCTCCTGCGGGGCACATACTTATTTTCTAAAATGCATTAGATCCCCCTTCTGTTATCTCCCCCCAGATAGAGCAGACAAACGTTGTACAGCCGAGCGGCGGTCACGTCAGAGCCGCGCCATCAGCATTTAGTGCTTTTATTTTTTATTTTTTTTTACACCGCTGCATGAAAAAATCTGTGATATTATTACATGAAGCCTGTGCTGCGCAGTTGCTGTTAGGCTGCTTTCACACATCCGTTTTTTCCTGTGCGGCACAATCCGGCGCTTTGCAGAAAAAAACGCAAACTTTTTTTTTTTTTGACGCCGGTTGGTTGCGTTTTTTTTTTTGCATAGACTTACATTAGTGCCGGATTGTGCTGCATGGGCTTGCGTTCCATCTGGTTTTTGCCGCATGCGGCCAATGTGGCGCGATTTGCAATGCATGCCTATGTGTTTTTTTTTCCACTGCACATTATCAGTAGCCTGCCGCAAGCGGCAAAAACCGGACGGGCCGCATGTAAAAAAAGTATGCAAAGTATGCGGTTTTGTCGCCGCATGTGTTGCATAGGTTTTAGAGCTGGATTGGCCGGCTCTGCTAAAACCGGATGTGTGAAAGCAGCCTTATTCCTCCTGGAAATGTAGAGTTGTTGACAGCCGGTCGTTCCCAGTGTCACCAGATGGCTTGCATTGACAGGCGAATCGAGGTTTTTGTCTCCTTATAGTGGCTATATACTCATGCATGTCAAGACTGTGGGGAAACCCCAGGCTTTTTGCCAAGCGTATACCGGTGTTGGTGCCTGCTGGAGATACTGCGATTTCCCCCAAAAAATGCCAGCTCAGATTCCTAATCCAATGGGAGCAATTCAGAGCCATTTATTGGCTTTGTTCCTTGCTTTTTTCAGCCTATTATCTGCGCTTGTTGTTAGTAATGGACGGGCGACCCTTGGACTTTTATCTGTGCCTGTGGTAGAATACAGAGACTAAGCAAACAAAACAAACCGGCCCACACTTACTGCCTAAACGCTATGTGCGCACTAGAAAAGTGATTTTACTCAAGAAAATTTCTTGAGAAACTTCTGGGAGTTGAAGATTACCGCACCTGCGGTACAAAAACGCAGGAAAAACGCATGCAATTTTGCCGCAGTTTTTCTGCAGGTTGGTCCCTGTGGTTTTTTTATGCTGTAACTGCAATAAATATAGATAATAGATAATCGATAGACAGATAATGGATAGATGAATAGATAGATAATAGATGAGAAAGACCTATATAATGTCCCACCCCCCTGCATATTCTAAGCTGGCACCCTTTAGTGACTTTCATGTGGCACTAAAGGGTGCTTAGCCTTGTATTTAGCCAAAAAATAAATTAAAAAAAAAAAAAAAAAAAGGGTGGACCTCACGTCTATCTTTTGTAGCCTGCTAGGGTAAAGCAGACGGCTGCAGACCACAGCTGGCAGCTTTTCCTTGGCTGGTAATCGAAAACAGAGGGCACCCCACGCTGTTGTTTTTACATTAAATAAATAATTTAAAACAAAAAACGGGGGGTCCCCCCAAATTGGATCACCAGCTAAGCTAAAGCGGACAGCTGTGGTCTGGTATTCTCAGACTAGGGAGGTCCACTGTTATTGGACACTCCCCAGCCTAAAAATAGCAGGCCACAGCTGCCCCAGAAGTGGTGCATCCATTAATATGCCAATCCTGGCGCTTTGCCCCAACTCATCCCGTTGCCCTGGTGCGGTGGCAAACGGGGTAATATATGGGGTTGATGCCAGATATGTAATGTGACCTGGCATCAGGCCCTGGGGTTAGTGATGTCAGGCGTCTATCCGATACCAGACATCACCAACCCAGTCAGAAATAAAAAATAGACAACAAAAAGTTTTATGTAAAAAAAAACACTCCCCAAAACATTCCCTCTTTCACAAATTTATTGAAAAGAACAATCAATTCCAGGTCGGCGTAATCCAATAAGGGGGTCCCACGACGATCCATACCATAGTCACTGTCCCAGTCAATGAAGAACAGAATGTTCCATATTGGCTGGGAAAGCAATGCAGTGACCTGAGCTAACATCAATAGGTCAGCCCAGGTCACTGCAGGGGATGCCGAGCGCTGCTATCAGGAGGTTAGCTGAGATCATTACCTGCAGTGACTATCTCCTGCACTGCTGATGTCAGCGCTGTCCCTGCCTTCTATGCCCGCCGCGTTCACAGCAATATCTCGAGAGCCCGTGACGTCACTGCTAGTGACAGTCTCGGGCCGCCCGCGAGACTGGCATAGACGGCAGTGACAGCGCTGACGTCAGGAGAGCAGGAGATCATCACAGCAGGTAATGATCTCCTCTAACCTCCTGACAGCAGCGCTCAGCATCCCCGCGGCTGCACGCACTGCACTGTGAGAAGCTGCTGATACTGCAGTGCAGGCTGACACTGCAGGGCTGGCAGCCGCGGGGCCGGAGCGGGGGACAGACTGCACGGGCACCTGGAGGTCACACGGAAGTGCTTCTGTGCGGCGTCCAGGGAGTGTGATGTGTGTGTGTGTGTGTGTTTGCTGCGCTTCTTCTTCCTGGCATAATGACATCACTTCCTGCAAAACCGCAGGCAGCGATGAGCATTACCGCAGGTAAATCGCAGCTATACCGAGGGTATACCGCACATCATTTGCTACCTGCGGTATTTCGCGATTACATTAGTGAATGGAGTGAAATACCGGGGGTATTCCGTAGGTACCTGCGGAAAAGAAGTAACATGCACATTTTCTCAAGAAATGTTCTCAAATTCTGCAGAAAGAATTTTCTTGAGAAAAAAAACGCAGCGTGAGCACAGGGCCAAAAGGAGGTTTACGTGTGTCCTTAAACACCCATCGAGGATGTGACCGGTTGATTAGCTCTCCATTAAATGGTATCTGTAATACAGGGGTTGATGTGCTGCCTACAATTGTGTTTTCCATCCTCTTACAATGGGCTCACATAAACGATCCGATCAGTCACCGCCGGCTTCTTAAAATTGAGGCTAAATTACTTTATAACTATAAGGGTATGTGCCCGAGATCCAGACATGCTGTGTCCAGGGCGCAGCATGTCCTCTCCTGCGGGACTGCATGTGTTCTCTGCAGGAGACCGCAGCTGCCTGTGCCTATGATCAGGGTACGGCAAGCTGCGGACTTTCCTTCTGTTCTCCCTGTGGAGGACCCTCGCGGCTCCGCAGCAATAAAGTGACATGCTGCGGCTCCAGAAGCCCCACCTCAGGTCAGTTAACGCTGCGAGAAAATCAAGCAAAGTGAGCATAGGATTTCTAAAAATCCCATCCACTGTGCCTGTATTGCACAACACAGCATTTTGGACTATTAGCCAAACAGTTGTTTAGCTCTCCTGCCACACCTGGGCTCTTCTGCATACCCTTTCTCTCACCCCCCCCCCCATCCCCCGCTCTGTCGGGGCTCTTTTGCAAAAAACCCAACCCCCCCCCCTCCCCCGCTCCGTCGGGGCTCTTTTGCAAACCTCCGCCGCTCCGTCGGGGCTCTTTGGCAAACCCTCCCTCCCCAGCCCGTCGGGGCTCTCTTAGCAAACCTCCCCAGCCTCGTCGGCTCTTCTGCCAACCTGCCGGCCGAATTACACTTTCGGCCACCTCTATGGATATGTCTGCAGGTTCGCTTACTTTAGCCAGATGTGTTTGGGGGCCTGACATTGCTCCACCACAAGCCCTCAGACCTCACGCCGCACGGCAAGATTGCTCTCCAATTGCCATTGTCCCTTGATTAGGCATTCTGACCTATAATGGCCTTATCGCCCTGTAATGTTTGTTGTTTTCTGTGTAGTGGCTTGTATATAGTCTGGCACCAGGCAGCCACGCTGACAGCAGCAGGGCAGGAGCTGAGACTTTGATCCTGATATGTGACTATTACCGCACAGATGAGAAGCGCAGACTGTAATGCTGCGGGTGGAAAGGAAGCGACTGCAAATGGTGCATTTGATTTCTCTGTGTGCGGGTTTCTCTCTGGTCACTGGAATTGAGAACTGCAAATGCCGGAGTCTGTCGCACGGTAGGAGACGCGTTCTTGATTTCAGATAAGGCTCCAGAAACATCAAAAAATCGAGGTCGTAGCGAGTGGGCGACGAGTGCAGAAGTCGTCCAACATCACGGCCGAGATCAAGTAGCGCTGTCTGAAATCCTTCACTATGAACCATGGGATTTTTTTTATTTTTTCACAATGTCTGTGACGATACAGTGATACCTCCCTGACCGCAGATCTGCATCCAGTGTCTGTGCCGGCTGCAGAATATCTGCTACAAGCCGTTTCACCTCGCACTAATCTCTCGCCAGCAGCGCGTGCAGCAAGTGGTTAAATGCGTCTATTTACTCCAGATCTGCCTGGAACGGGGGAAACAATTGTCTTATTGTAGTGGTCCAGAGACCAGCCAGTAACGGAGGGGAGGGAATTATCAAAGGGCACGCTTAATCTTTCTACAATTTGGGTTTCAGAGCCTGGCAATTTAGAAGCCTTCATAATTAAAGAGGAATGGTCTCCTCTGAGCGCTCAGCTGTGTAATGAAGATGTTTTCCCTCCTTATTAATTGCTAAATAAGTAGAAAAGAGAATATTGAGCACTGCTCTGCAGTACGGCGGAGGGGAGATGGGGCTGTTATTTCAGGCGCACAACTCGCGTCAAGGCAGGATTTACAGTGATGCAGCCAAATACAGAAAATGTAGGCAATGGCTAATGCACCCTCGATAAATATCAATAGTGATGCCTGTTTTTGTAGAGTTGATCAGATAATTTGCAGGACCATGGTCCATCGACCAGAGTAGTGCGCTCCTCCTACCTGCCCGGGCCTCTCTGGCGCCTCCTCTGATTAGTAGGCCCAAAGTAATCTACGTGGGAAGTCGTAAGAGGCGCCGTGAGGATTACTGTGTCCCAATCTGGTGACTGGTAGTGTTGAGCGGACCCGGACTTGCAAAATCCGGATCCGCGCGGTTTCAGTGGTAGATCCGGGTCCTACCCAGACTCGGGATTCCGGGTGCACGATCCGGATTTGGCAATAATAATTTTTTTTTTTTGGACATATATTGGCCTGGATTCCAGATCCGATCTCGGACTTCCTTGTCAACCCGCCACCGATCTGCCGGACCCTGATTATCGGCAATCCACTCAACTCTAGTGACTGGGATTTCAAATGTGGCCGCTAGGCCCAAGCTAAAGGAAAGGGCAAAGAGGCTGTTGGTTTGTTAGGGCCGCTTCACACGTCCTTGATAAAAACGCATGTTTTTCACTGTTCGTATTGAAGGTGTGTATGGCCATCCTTGATAGCACGCGGAGATAAGGATCTGTTTACTCACCTGTTCCTGCTGCTGCTGCTTCCGGGTTCGCAGTGAATATTCATGAGCATAATGAGCGGGCCCGTAAGCAAGTGACAGCAACGCTGCAAAAAGGAGTATAGAAAATCATTTTATTTCAAAAACACGTGTTTCCTCCAATACGTGTCACACGGATCACATCACTGTGTGGTCTGTGTGACATCCGTGCTGCCGGAAAAACAGACATGTCACACGCGTGCATGCCATATGGATGTGAACAAACACTGTGTATGTCCGTGTCTCCGGTATATATGGAAACGAACGCCATATGTACCAGAATCACAGACGTGTGAAGGGGGCCTTAGTTTGTTCGATACGGCTTAGGTGCCCTCCGCCGGAAGAAGCAAGTAGACTGCTATTAGGAATGAGGCGCCCCGGTAGGGGGGTGTATGGGCTTTTCTTTAATGATTACTCTAGTAACGTCATGGATCCAAATGTATTTATTAATATTGATTGAGCGCTTGTATTTAGGGTGGTCTTCATGACCCATCCCATGTGAAATCTGCTGAATACCCTCCATACGCTTTACAATTTAACCCTTTTGTTTGAGCACCCATTGTCCGTTTTTGACCCTTGTTTTGCCTTTTTAGGGGCACAGCGCACGTGAAGGAAGTACAGTTAATGGAAGAAAAGAAACCCAGACAGAACAAGAGAAAGGAAGCCGCCTCTAAAAAGGTACGCTGCCGATATGCCACCCCTGACCGGTCTCCTCCCTGTGACGGAGGCCAGGTATCGTGGAAATGATCGATCCTTTGTGTATATGGTTATTGCACTCAGTGTATGTGTATGATTATTTATATATAGAGATCTATATATATATATATATATATATATATATATATATATATATATATATATATATATATATATATATATATATATATATATATATATATATATATATATATATATATATATATATATATATATATATATATATATATATATATATATATATATATATATATATATATATATATTTATATTTATCTTATATTATATATAATCTCACTCACTCACACACGATAATTGCTGCGGTCCCAAGACATCAATCTGATAATGTCACTATTACTGACGCTGTAATTCCAATATTTTAATGTCATTTCTTTCTGTTTAGGCCTCTGATCAAATAAACAAAGGTAAGCCCTGTTTTACTATTCATTATGAAATTGTATTTAAAAAAAAAAAAAAAACTATTGAAAAGTAGGGTTTGTTTTTGTTTATTTGATGTTCTGTGGTTTGCATACATGTATAATGCCAATAAAAGGGTAGATGTTGCAATGTGCAAAGGCGCAGTTGCAATGTGTTTATAGCTGTTTGTTGTCGGCTGCGCTTACAATTGTCATTTATAGAGATCATCCATTATACTGTTTAAAGGGGTGTCCCCCATCTCTACGTTCCTACTCAAATATGTAAACATAATAGCAAATGCCTCCAATTAGAATTGTATTAGTTCTCCTGATTAGCCATGTCATTTACCTCATGTGCAGGTATTGCAGCTTAGGTATCCATGGTTACAACCATGCGTATAGTGAGAGATGGTTAGTTGTTCGTGGTATTAACCATGGATACTTTAGGCTACAATCCCCTGCACGTGAGGTAGAGACATACCTAATCAGGTAAACTATACTACCTTTCTAATTAGAGGTATTTGCTAATATTATCATTTTATTATTTCTGCTAGATATTAGGATTGGATCTTTTTAGATGGGAATACCCCTTTAAAATATAAACATAATGTATGTACCCAGTGACTGTACCAGCAGAATAGTGAGTGCAGCTCTGGAGTATAATGCAGGATGTAACTCAGGATCAGTATAGGACAGTCATGGCGAACCTAATACAGGCCGAGTGCCGAAACTGTTGCCCTAAACCCAATTTTTTTCCGAAGTGCCAACCAATCCTATTATATAAAGAATTGATTTTACTCTTACCTTTGCCGTCTTCTTTTCAGCAGGGGGCATCACGCTCATGCATGCTTACCACACATTGGAGCTGAGCCCCTGCCCTTTCCAGACACAGCAGTTGGATTGATCTTTCTGGGAAAAAAATTGCAGCATATTAGACAGAGATGTTAGCCTGGAATGCAATCAGATTTCACCCTGTAATCCACTTCTACATTTCAAAGTGTGAACATCTTGAAATCCCATAAAGACGTACGAGTGGCTCCCCTCCCCATCATTGTGTAGTTATGTCCCCTTCCTCGGCCACTTCCTGGTAAACATGTCCCCCATCCTGATATATATTTCCTACATTCTGGTATATTTGTCCCCATCACGGCCCCATCCTGGTAAATGTTCCCCCATGCTGGTAAATGTACCCCATCCTGACATATTGCCCATCCTGGTAAATGTACCCCATCCTGACATATTGCCCATCCTGGTAAATGTACCCCATCCTGACATATTGCCCATCCAGGTAAATGTACCCCTTCCTGGTAAATGTACCCTATCGTGGCATGTTTTCTCCATCCTGGCATGCATGTTTCCTCCATCCTGGCATGCATGTTTCCCCCATCCTGGCATGCATGTTTCCCCCATCCTGGCATGCATGTTTCCCCCATCCTGGCATGCATGTTTCCCCCATCCTGACATGCATGTTTCCTCCATCCTGGCATGCATGTTTCCCCCATCCTGGCATGCATGTTTCCCCCATCCTGGCATGCATGTTTCCCCCATCCTGGCATGCATGTTTCCCCCATCCTGGCATGCATGTTTCCTCCATCCTGGCATGCATGTTTCCTCCATCCTGGCATGCATGTTTCCTCCATCCTGGCATGCATGTTTCCTCCATCCTGGCATGCATGTTTCCCCCATCCTGGCATGCATGTTTCCTCCATCCTGGCATGCATGTTTCCCCCATCCTGGCATGCATGTTTCCCCATCCTGGCATGCATGTTTCCTCCATCCTGGCATGCATGTTTCCTCCATCCTGGCATGCATGTTTCCCCCATCCTGGCATGCATGTTTCCCCCATCCTGGCATGCATGTTTCCTCCATCCTGGCATGCATGTTTCCCCCATCCTGGCATGCATGTTTCCCCCATCCTGGCATGCATGTTTCCCCCATCCTGGCATGCATGTTTCCCCCATCCTGGCATGCATGTTTCCCCCATCCTGGCATGCATGTTTCCCCCATCCTGGCATGCATGTTTCCCCCATCCTGGCATGCATGTTTCCCCCATCCTGGCATGCATGTTTCCCCCATCCTGGCATGCATGTTTCCCCCATCCTGGCATGCATGTTTCCCCCATCCTGGCATGCATGTTTCCCCCATCCTGGCATGCATGTTTCCCCCATCCTGGCATGCATGTTTCCCCCATCCTGGCATGCATGTTTCCCCCATCCTGGCATGCATGTTTCCCCCATCCTGGCATGCATGTTTCCCCCATCCTGGCATGCATGTTTCCCCCATCCTGGCATGCATGTTTCCCCCATCCTGGCATGCATGTTTCCCCCATCCTGGCATGCATGTTTCCCCCATCCTGGCATGCATGTTTCCCCCATCCTGGCATGCATGTTTCCCCCATCCTGGCATGCATGTTTCCCCCATCCTGGCATGCATGTTTCCCCCATCCTGGCATGCATGTTTCCCCCATCCTGGCATGCATGTTTCCCCCATCCTGGCATGCATGTTTCCCCCATCCTGGCATGCATGTTTCCCCCATCCTGGCATGCATGTTTCCCCCATCCTGGCATGCATGTTTCCCCCATCCTGGCATGCATGTTTCCCCCATCCTGGCATGCATGTTTCCCCCATCCTGGCATGCATGTTTCCCCCTACCTGGCATGCATGTTTCCCCCATCCTGGCATGCATGTTTCCCCCATCCTGGCATGCATGTTTCCCCCATCCTGGCATGCATGTTTCCCCCATCCTGGCATGCATGTTTCCCCCATCCTGGCATGCATGTTTCCCCCATCCTGGCATGCATGTTTCCCCCATCCTGGCATGCATGTTTCCCCCATCCTGGCATGCATGTTTCCCCCATCCTGGCATGCATGTTTCCCCCATCCTGGCATGCATGTTTCCCCCATCCTGGCATGCATGTTTCCCCCATCCTGGCATGCATGTTTCCCCCATCCTGGCATGCATGTTTCCCCCATCCTGGCATGCATGTTTCCCCCATCCTGGCATGCATGTTTCCCCCATCCTGGCATGCATGTTTCCCCCATCCTGGCATGCATGTTTCCCCCATCCTGGCATGCATGTTTCCCCCATCCTGGCATGCATGTTTCCCCCATCCTGGCATGCATGTTTCCCCCATCCTGGCATGCATGTTTCCCCCATCCTGGCATGCATGTTTCCCCCATCCTGGCATGCATGTTTCCCCCATCCTGGCATGCATGTTTCCCCCATCCTGGCATGCATGTTACCCCCATCCTGGCATGCATGTTTCCCCCATCCTGGCATGCATGTTTCCCCCATCCTGGCATGCATGTTTCCCCCATCCTGGCATGCATGTTTCCCCCATCCTGGCATGCATGTTTCCCCCATCCTGGCATGCATGTTTCCCCCATCCTGGCATGCATGTTTCCCCCCATCCTGGCATGCATGTTTCCCCCATCCTGGCATGCATGTTTCCCCCATCCTGGCATGCATGTTTCCCCCATCCTGGCATGCATGTTTCCCCCATCCTGGCATGCATGTTTCCCCCATCCTGGCATGCATGTTTCCCCCATCCTGGCATGCATGTTTCCCCCATCCTGGCATGCATGTTTCCCCCATCCTGGCATGCATGTTTCCCCCATCCTGGCATGCATGTTTCCCCCATCCTGGCATGCATGTTTCCCCCATCCTGGCATGCATGTTTCCCCCATCCTGGCATGCATGTTTCCGCTCCCCCCCCCCCCCCCACGCTGCCATGTGCGTTCCCCCTCTCCCCCCCCCCCCCACGCTGCCATGTGCGTTCCCCCTCTCCCACCCACCCCCCACGCTGCCATGTGCGTTCCCCCTCTCCCACCCCACGCTGCCATGTGCGTTCCCCCTCCCCATGCTGGCGCGCGCTGCCGCACACGAGTTATATAAAAAAAAAACCCCACAACTTACCTTCCTGCACCCGCTCCACCGCTGCACGCTGCTCAGTTCCCACGCGGCCAGCAGACGGCGCTGGCGCCGCTCTCTGACGCTCCTTTGTCTCCTAGGCAACACACCTGCAGCCTGGGGGAGGAGGAGTGTCAGAGCGAGGAGAAATGTCTCCTCCGCTCCAACACAGATTTGATCTGCCGGCGCGACTGCACTAGCAGACCAAAACTGCCGGATCGGGCGACAGCACGCGTGCCATAGGTTCGCCATCACTCGTATAGGATAAGTAATGTAATGTACAGTATGTACACAGCAACTGCATCAGCAGAATAGTGAGTGCAGCTCTGGAGTATAATACAGGAGGTAACTCTGGGTCAGTAATGTAATGTATGTACACAGTGACTGCACCAGCAGAATAGTGAGTGCAGCTCTGGGGTATAATCAGATTAGTACAAGTAATATGTTTAAAAAGTGTTAGTGAATTTTGTCTTTTGGAAGAACCAAAACTTTTTTTTTTTTTTTTTTCTTCTTCAGCGTGTGTTTGGAAATGTCGGGCGTCTAATGTGATTCCTCAGTGATTGCTGTTACACAGTGGTCACATTGAGCGGTGGTAACGGCTGAATTATCCGGGCCTCTGCGGTCGGCTTATTTGTGTAGTGATGAATGGGCTTCTCACAGTTGTGTGTTTTTCTGGTCTGTGACTGTTATTATTCGCTGTTATATCGCAGTACGAGGCTTGCACTGTTTTGACTTTCTATGAAAAGCTTTAGCCCGTGGGTAATCTTTTGCTGCAGATGACAGGTTGGTTTTAGTTGCAATAAATCAGAACCGCAGCCGATTGTGTAATCTGTTATAACATCCAGTCACCGCGGTAAGAGGAGCCGACAATATGTAACGGAGAGCAATGTCTCGCCCACCGCAGGTAGAGCAACATGTCCACGTGCTGCGCAGGATGAATGCATGGACGCTCATCTAGCTGGATGTTTAGCTTTTAGGGTGATGGCCACTTAAGGTTTAAGTCTGGATTTTGTTATAGTATTTCCCCAGTTGTCAAATCTGCTCCCTCAGATGAAAATGTTGGAAATTTATTTGCAATTTTCTTGCAAAACTGAAATTGTATAATATATGTATAATGTATATTTCAATTTTGCAAGAAAATAGTGAAAATATCTTTAAAAAAAAAAAACCCACATTTTTTCTTTTCTAACCCCTAGTATGCACACTCTGCTTTGCTGAGCATGCATGTGTTTTCCATAGGGAGAGAGGAGTACAATGCTATTTCAGATTTGACAGCTGATGCTTAGTGCCGCAATCCACGGTGGCTTGGTATCAGACGCTGGCTGTATGTTTTACTCCAAAACACTGCGGCATTTCAGGGGGCTTGCACCCCTTTAAACAGTGCACAAAACACTTGTTGGACATGCAAGTTCTCGGATCAAAAAAGTAAGAAAAACAAAAAAAAACTGCAATGTACTCTTCTATTATCTCCAGCACCTTGGTTTTCCGTGCAGAAATGCCCAGTGTGAATATACAGTCATTTGCCCCAACAGCTGACATTCAGGGAAGGTGGTGACACTTATGGATCTTCAGCTTTACCTACCAAAATCGGAGGGTTTTACCCAGGGCTTTAATGTGCTGAATATTTTTTCATAGGAATTTGGGAAACTTATGAAATGTCCTATAAATGTCTGTTCTATTCCTGATCTAAGGCTACATTCACACACAGCGTTTTTGATGCATTTTTTGAGGATACGTTTTTTAGCTGCCTGCATCACCTGAAAGGTTTTTGAGCTCATAGATGTTTTCAATAAGCAGATTAGAAAAATGCCACACAAACTGACTGCTCATTCTTTGTGAGGATCTGTTTTTGAGCCCAAAAACGGATCCCCACAAAACAATGCTTCAAAATAAGTACAATTAAACTGATGAATGAGAATAATGAACAACAGCTAGAAGAACATTTAGGATTTAGTATGTGTGAGATGGAGCCACAGCGCTGTTCATGTAACTGAGGAACATACAGATCTTCCAACAGAAGAACAGCAAAATGATACTTTAGGATTAGATGATCTCGTTGAAGCTGCTTCAAAACACTTTCATATTCATCACATGCGCTGTGTTGTGCACACGCTGCAGCTGGCAATAAGAGTCTGCAAGAGGGACATGCCAGAAATCTGATTGGAAAAGTGAGGAAATTGGTTATTGCCACCAGAACCCCTAAAATTGATTCCATCTTGAAGAGACGTGCTGGTGAAGGGGCAATTGTTGATCAAGCCAGTCGGTGGGGCAGCGCTTATTTAATGACTGAGCGATTGCTCGAACTGAAACCGATTTCTTATTGATATGGCGAACCCTCAGGTAACCCTAAATCAAGGTCAATGGACACAGGTGGCTGAATTTGAAGGAATTGCTTAATCACCCATTTACTGTGACTAAAAAATTACAAGCTGAGGATTTAACTCCTGGCATTTTCATAAGGGTTTGGAAGAACTTGCTATTTTGCCTGTCCCAAAGAGGAGGTTTAATCACAGATGGCATTTCTGCTTCAATTAAACAGACAGATACTGGAAAATGAACAGCTGCCAGAAGCATTTTATGTGGACCCAAGTCATTGTATACTGCTTGATGATAAACAGCTTACTAAAGGAAAAGAAGCTCTGACTGAGGTAGCAGTTAGGATGAGCAGCTACAGGACTGCCAGGTGCAAGAGGACTTGGGGCCTGACAGTGCTACTGCTGCCATAGCTTCATCCTCATCAGATGGAGGTTGACAAGTATTTGGATGACATGGAGCAGCAAAGCATTGCCGCAAGGAAAAAGGTTTCACTCCGTCTCCTATAGCAGCAGATTGACCAGATTTCAGCAAAATTTTCCACTTGCTCTCAAAGAAATAGAAAAATTCAACCGTTCATCAAAACTGACTGCATGAGGCAATTCCTTTATACCTGGAAATTGTTAGAGATGTTCCCATGTGGTTACGGCTTTGCCTCCAACCCAAGTTACTGTAGAGAGGTCGTTCTCCAGCCTTAACATTATTAGGTCAGATTTGAGGTCATCTGCGAAGGACGATCTGATGGAGGCAAATCTATTTCTTACAACAAAATCATGGACTGCACAAATGTTATTTACTAGGTTTTTGTTGAAAACTGTTTTTTTTGCCACTTACATAGTGTATTACATAGTTATAGATATATATATTAGTGTGAGATACGTGTGTGTGTATATATGTGTGTGTGTATATATGTGTGTATGTATATATGTGTGTATGTATATATGTGTGTATGTGTATATATGTGTGTATGTGTGTGTAATATATATTGTGTGTATATGTGTACATTTAGTGTATTTACAATTTATTAGTTTTTTGTGTTCTAAAGTTGTATCCAATAGAACATACAATAATCAAGATATTTAGATATATTTTATCATAAAAATAATTGTCTGATGTTCACATTGCACTACAATACATTTTTCACTTAAATATAAGCAATATATGTTGGAGTTGGTGCAAGGGAAATTGAGGAGTTGGAGTCGCAGGTTTGGCTTACCGACTCCACAGCCCTGGTTGGCACCTATGGCTCTTCAGCTTTACCTACCAAAATCGGAGGGTTTTACTGACCCAGACACATTTTAAAGGCTATCTGTCAGTAGGATCAGCCCTCCTATGCTGTCTATATGTAACTCCAGGTCATAGAAAACTGAATGAAATGATACTTTGACATCTACTCTTTTGTTCCATCAGGCAACAGCTGACTTCACCCCCCAGATCAGAACGAATGCACGCTCAGCCGAATTGAGAGTGCATGTGAATTGGGGCTTTCAGGACAAGGGGTTGGTCAACTGAGCACATGGCCACTTGTAGACTTCAGGACTTAATTACTCAGGATATAGGTGTTTTATGACCACCTCCCCCCCTCCCCCCCATACACTTCAGCTGATGCTCCGATCAGTCACCTGTTATGGGGCTTATGTACCCTGAAAATACCAGATGTCAGGGAAACGTCATGCCCCCCCATACACATTAGATGGTCGACCAGCTACAGATCGCTTTCCTGTACTTCTCTGTATGGCACTAGACTGCCGATGTTGCCGCCTTTTGGGGTCGTTCTTGCTCACGTCAGCCCTTTTATTGATAATGTGAATGCCGCCCTCAGCCATTGTGCTGATGTCCCTCAGTTTGGGAGTGACGGGGATTTGTTGCTGACCATTGAATGCTGCAGATGGATGTAGTACAGGATGTTTGTCACTTTTACAACTTTGTTTCCTATTGAGATCTGATCACATTTACTATGTACAGTGCCTACAAGTAGTCTTCAACCCCCTGCAGATTTAGCAGGTTTGATAAGGCTACTTTCACACTTGCGTTGAACGGTATCCGTTGCATTGCGTTGTGTAACGGATGCAACGGATGTGTTGCATATAGTGACACAACGGATGCAACGGATGCTGCAAAACAACGCAATTCGTTTTGATTTTTTTTTTTTTTTTTTTCCCGGTTTTACCAGCGGCAGACTATAGTGAACGATCAGCTGATCGTTCCCTGCAGCCGGCCGCTGGGTGATCAGCTGATTGCTCCCAGTAGCCGGCCGCCGGGTGATCAGCTGATCGCTCCCGCCCGCCGGGTGATCAGCTGATCGCTCCCGGCTGCCGGGTGATCAGCTGATCGCTCCCTGCAGCCGGCTGCCGGGTGATCAGCTGATCGCTCCCGGCCGCCGGGTGATCAGCTGATCGCTCCCTGCAGCCGGCCGCCGGGTGATCAGCTGATCGCTCCCGGCTGCCGGGTGATCAGCTGATCGCTCCCTGCAGCCGGCTGCCGGGTGATCAGCTGATCGCTCCCGGCCGCCGGGTGATCAGCTGATCGCTCCCGGCCGCCGGGTGATCAGCTGATCGCTCCCGGCCGCCGGGTGATCAGCTGATCGCTCCCTGCAGCCGGCCGCCGGGTGATCAGCTGATCGCTGTCACTTGCCGGCGCCCGGGCATGCCGGCGGGCGGGCGCTCAGCTGAGCGCTGTGACTTGCCGGCGGCCGGGCATGCTGGTGGCCGGTCATTCAGCTGAGCGCTGTCGCTTGCCGATGGCCGGGCGCTCAGCTGAACGTTCGGCCACCGCGAGCCAAAATAAAGTTTGATTTAAAAAAAAAAAAAAAAAAAAAAAAAAAAAAAAAAGAGCATGCGCAGTGAAATCCAGAGGATTCCGCTGCTCAAAATAACGTTACATGCTGCGTTCCTCCCGCTGGGCGGAAGCAACGGAGCGTCGCCCAGCGGAAGCAACGCAGCTCCTTTTGGTACAATCCGTCAACCATACAAGTCTATGGGAAACAGCGGAATCCGTTAACGGATTCCGGTGTTTCCCAAAAGTGCGGATTGTAACGGAAGGAAAATAACGCAAGTGTGAAAGTACCCTAAGATGCAAATAAGTTAGAGCCTGCAAACTTCAAACAAGAGCAGGATTTATTAACAGATGCATAAATCTTACAAACCAACAAGTTATGTTTCTCAGTTAAATTTTAATAAATTTTCAACATAAAAGTGTGGGTCAATTATTATTCAACCCCTAGGTTTAATATTTTGTGGAATAACCCTTGTTTGCAATTACAGCTAATAATCGTCTTTTATAAGACCTGATCAGGCCGGCACAGGTCTCTGGAGTTATCTTGGCCCACTCCTCCATGCAGATCTTCTCCAAGTTATCTAGGTTCTTTGGGTGTCTCATGTGGACATTAATCTTGAGCTCCTTCCACAAGTTTTCAATTGGGTTAAGGTCAGGAGACTGACTAGGCCACTGCACCACCTTGATTTTTTCCCTCTTGAACCAGGCCTTGGTTTTCTTGGCTGTGTGCTTTGGGTCGTTGTCTTGTTGGAAGATGAAATGACGACCCATCTTAAGATCCTTGATGGAGGAGCGGAGGTTCTTGGCCAAAATCTCCAGGTAGGCCGTGCTATCCATCTTCCCATGGATGCGGACCAGATGGCCAGGCCCCTTGGCTGAGAAACAGCCCCACAGCATGATGCTGCCACCACCATGCTTGACTGTAGGAATGGTATTCTTGGGGTCGTATGCAGTGCCATCCAGTCTCCAAACGTCACGTGTGTGGTTGGCACCAAAGATCTCGATCTTGGTCTCATCAGACCAGAGAACCTTGAACCAGTCTGTCTCAGAGTCCTCCAAGTGATCATGAGCAAACTGTAGACGAGCCTTGACATGACGCTTTGAAAGTAAAGGTACCTTACGGGCTCGTCGGAACGGAGACCATTGCGGTGGAGTACGTTACTTATGGTATTGACTGAAACCAATGTCCCCACTGCCATGAGATCTTCCCGGAGCTCCTTCCTTGTTGTCCTTGGGTTAGCCTTGACTCTTCGGACAAGCCTGGCCTCGGCACGGGTGGAAACTTTCAAAGGCTGTCCAGGCCGTGGAAGGCTAACAGTAGTTCCATAAGCCTTCCACTTCCGGATGATGCTCCCAACAGTGGAGACAGGTAGGCCCAACTCCTTGGAAAGGGTTTTGTACCCCTTGCCAGCCTTGTGACCCTCCACGATCTTGTCTCTGATGGCCTTGGAATGCTCCTTTGTCTTTCCCATGTTGACCATGTATGAGTGCTGTTCACAAGTTTGGGGAGGGTCTTAATTAGTCAGAAAAGGCTGGAAAAAGAGATAATTAATCCAAACATGTGAAGCTCATTGTTCTTTGTGCCTGAAATACTTCTTAATACTTTAGGGGAACCAAACAGAATTCTTGTGGTTTGAGGGGTTGAATAATAAATGACCCTCCTGAATAAACTTTTTCACAATTTAAAAAAAAAAAAAAATAAATAACATTCTTTTTTGCTGCATTTCACACTTCCAGGCTGATCTACAGTCCAAATGTCACAATGCCAAGGTAATTCCGAATGTGTAAACCTGCTAAATCTGCAGGGGGTTGAATACTACTTGTAGGCACTGTAGCTGCTGACATTGTAGGAGTCCAACTACACGCCGTGTATCGTCCCTCTCTGGTCTCATGCGGGGGCCGGTGGTAATCACGCGCCCTTATTGGCCTTCTGTGTAGTGGCCGGTAGCAAACATGCACCGTGTATCGTCCCTCTCTGGTCTCATCCAGGGGCCTATGGTAACCAGGGCTGTGGAGTCGGTAAGCCAAACCTGCGACTCCGACTCCTCAGTTTCCCTTGCACCGACTCAGACTCCTACATATATTTTTTATATATAAGTGAAAAATGTATTGTACAATGTGAACATCAGACATTTAATCATTTATGATCCAATAATCAAGAAATTTAGATAGAACATAAAATAATTTATTGGATACAACTTTACAACACAACTGTAGTAAATTGTAAATATGTAATACACTATGTAATTTAGATTACATATATATAATGTAAACACTATATGATAAACTATGTATGTGGCAGAAAACCGCTGTCAACAAAAACATATTAAACATTTGTGCAGTCTGAATTTGTTGTAAGAAATAGAATTGCCTCCTTCAGATCATCCTTCATAGATGACATCAAATCTGACCTAATAATGTTAAGGCCGGAGAACAACCTCTCTACAGTAACTTAGGTTGGAGGCAAAGCCGTAACCACATGGGAACATCTCTAACAATTTCCGGGTATAGAGGAATTGCCTCATGCAGTCAGTTTTGATGAACGGTTGAATTTTTCTATTTCTTTGAGAGCAAGTGAAAAATTTTGCTGAAATCTGGTCAATCTGCTGCTATAGGAGACGGAGTGAAATCTTTTTCCTTGCGGCAACACTTTGTCTGCTCCATGTCATCCAAATACTTGTCAAAGTTAAACTCCTCATCTGATGAGGCGTAAGATATGGCAGCAGTAGCACTGTCAGGACCCAAGTCCTCTTGCACCTGGCAGTCCTGTAGCCACTCATCCTAACTACTACCTCACTCAGAGCTTCTTTTCCTTTAGTAGCTGTTGATCATCAAGCAGTATACGATGACTTGGGTTCACAAACAGCTGCCAGAAGAATTTTATTTTTTAATAGCTGTGTCTGTTTCATTGAAGCAGAAATGCCATCTGCGATAAATCTCCTCTTTGGGACAAGCAAAATAGCAAGTTCTTCCACTCCCTTATGAAAATGCCAGGAGTTAAATCCCCAGCTTGTAATTTTTTTTAGTCACGGTAAATGGGTGATTTAAGCAATTTCTCCAGTTCAGCCACCTGTGTCCTTTGTCCTTCATTTAGGGTTACCTGAGGGTTCGCCATATCTATAAGAAACCATTTTAGTTCAAGCAATCGCTCAGTCATTAAATAAGTGCTGCCCCACTGAGTGGCTTGATTGACAATTGCCCCTTTCCCAGCACATCTCTTAAAGATGGAAGCCCTTTTAGGGGTTCTGGTGGCAATAACCAATTTCCTCACTTTTCCAATCAGATTTCTGGCATGTCCCTCTTACAGACTCTTATTGCCAGCTGCAGCGTGTGCACAACACAGCGCATGTGATGAATATGAAAGTGTTGTGAAGCAGCTTCAACAAGATCATCTAATTGTAAAGTATCATTTTGCTGTTCTTCTGTTGTAATATCTGTTTGTTCCTCAGTTACATGAGCAGCGCTGTGGCTCTATCTCACACATACTGAATCCTAAATGTTGTTCTATCCGTTGTTCATTACTCTCATTCATCAGTGTAATTGTACTTCTGTTTGAAGCATTGTCCGTTACAATAGCAAGAACCTGTTCTTTTTTGCGTTCCTAATCTTGCAGAACTTTTTCCACTAAGGCCTGGAGAAACTGGACGGTGTGATGAGCTTTACTATCTGTTACTGCCAGTGTCTTGCTAACAATTTCTTTGTGGTCACAAACATATCGATATCAATTTATTATGTATTTTAGGAGTCGGAGACGGTCCATTTTATACCGACTCCACCAAAATGAACAGACTCCACAGCCCTGGTGGTAATCACTTGCTGTGTATTTGCTCTCGCTGGTCTCATGCAGGGCCTATGGTAACCATACGCCATGTATCGTCCCTCACTGGTCTAATAAGTAGGGGCCGGTGGTAATCCCATGCCTTATATTTGCCCTCGCTGGTCTCATCCAGGGACCTATAGTAACCATACACCATGTATCGTCCCTCGCTGGTCTAATGTGTAGGGGCTGGTGGTAATCTCACGCCGTGTATTGGCCCTCTCTGGTCTCATGTACAGGGGAGCCTCACAAAGATCCATTCACACCAGGGCAAGTTATTCAGCCGCTCTCATGCGAAAGCTCAATCGGGTTGCTGGGGGGGGGTGTGTGTATGGGGATGCTATTAACTTGTATCTTCGTTCAGTAAAAAGATGAATTGGTCATTAAGAGGTTAATACATGTAGGAGCTGTCCTAGTTGGATGGAATGTTGGCACATGACACTTCTCCCCTCCCCTCAAGGTGGGCAGGTCCTCGGCATTCTACCAGCACTATAGGAGCTAGAGCTTCTGCTTTTATTCCCCAGTATGCATTGTACCTGCACATCAGTGAAAAAAAAAAAAGGTGGGTCTCTGGTTTAGGGCAGTTTGACAGAGGGACAAAGACCCGTCCCCTCTACCTGTAGCAATAAGGAGCTGCTCACTGTTTCCATTAGATTGGGTGCTTCCACCTACCCCATTTTCAGTAGAGTAGTGAAATGGGGAACCCCTCTCCCCTCGTTATAATAGGAGAGGGAGCTCCCCATTCTTCGCTCAGTAGAAAGACCCCCTGTCCTTTTTAGGTAGAAGATGTAGACACAGACCCCCGGCCCCCTCTCCTGTAGAACAGCACGTCATTGAGGCCAATGAATGGCAGCAGTCATGTGGCGGCCGCATGTAAACAGAGCTTGGGGGACCCCCGCGGTGTCCACGCTGGATCACCATAGTAGAGTATGGGGTTATCTTTATCTTATTCGCAGCCTTCTTTCTTTCTGAACATTGCATTATTATGGGGAGCAAAAACGGTCTCCTGAAGGCTCAAGTATATATGGCACAGACTAGACGCAGATGCTACATAATTCCAGAACAAGAATGCTGGGGCTGGATGTGGAGGCTACAGCTTTCAGCCTCTGGGCCTCCTTTTTATGGCTAGGATGTATTGCACCCGGCATGTGAATTGTTAATGCGTTTTCTCCACTGGCTGCATGGATTGCAGGGCTGGCTGTACGTCTGCGTCCTTCCTGCGCTCCGGATTGTGGCCTTTTGTGAGATCCAGAGCGGTGTTAGTGGTGACTTTCTCCTCCGTGGAGCAGCCTCCGGTCATCCAGTCGGAGGATAATCTGGGCCTGTCGTAGCCTCACCAGCCGCTCTCTTCTCTCCTTTGGCTGCAGCGGGGTTAACGTCTCCCTGCGGGAATGAAGCGTTCTGCGCTCGCCGTCCGTGACATTGGCCGCAGTGAGTTAATTGCTTGGCGTTCACTGAAGGTATTTTCCAGAGTGGATTGCTGGGACCTAATCTGCAGACATATATATTTTTTTCCGTTTTTGCAGCACATTGCGTGCGTCTCCTCTCCATCCAGCCGTCCTCCCTGCGCCCCCCAGCATTCCTGAGCTGTCAAGCTGCTTCTCCCTTTCGGAGCAGCGCCGCGCTGGAGCTTTTGTGCCCCTCGTCGCCAGCATCGCTGTTTTTACCAGCAGTATTAATGCTCAGACAGCTGCCGTTATTTACTAGAAGGGAGGGAGACTCTGTCCGAACGGGCCCCTCCGTCAGGAGGAGTTGGCAAACAGGGCTTTCACAGGAGTAAAATGACACCATGCTTCTCCTCCATTTTCTCGTGAAATCTGCAGAGTGGGAAAGCAACAGGAGTTGGAAACGTCTTCCCTTGGATCGCCGCTCCTTAATTAGTGACTTACAGGCTTCCTCTTTGGATTTCCGTCAGGTTTGTGTCCGTTTTTCCTCTCGTTTGTGTGGGGTTTTTTTGTTTTTATTAATGCGATTGTGCTGCTCTCCGGTCCCCGGAGTAAACGCCGTCAACAAAGCAAGACGCACACCAAACCGCGGGAGTGAGGGACGCTGGCAGCCGCGTGCGTCGTAGGCGGCCGCTGCCTTCATGTCTGTCTATAGGCGTAATCCTAACGAGGGTGGAATTGGCGGCCCCCTCCTATGGAAGCGTGCCGCTGTAATTCTGCCTACGCTACTTTTTCCTTTTTGTTTGCACACGGTGAAGCTTTGCAGGCATGTCCGGAGACGGCAGCGCCTTCTCCCAGGGATTTGCTTGTGTAGTACAGCGTGTCGCTGCAGTGACAGGAGGGAGGGATGCTGTGCCGCGCCGCTTCAGATAACTTTATACTTGGTGCGTTCCTCTCCACTGACTCATAATTCACTGGAAATGGAAACTCTGGAATAGTTTATCATTTACCTACAGCTTTACACATGCAATGACACTACAGCTCCCAGCAGGCCCTGACCAAGCCACCGCGTGCAGATGACTGGATTAGGACCTCTGCCTCTAAGGCATGCTGGGAGTTGTAGTTTGGTAACAGGTTGCTGCGTATTCCAACACCTGTCTTCAGGTCGCCCTTGCATTAATACGGGTGCACGGCAGCTCTTCCTGCGATCAGGGTTGGGGCTTGTCACATTCGGTTTCTGCTGTTTGTGAGCGCAGCACTCGCCTGGTACATTGCCAGATTTATTGGGCGTTGACTCGGGCTGAAGGAGATAAAGTAATCGTCCTGAAGCAGGAGGGAGCGAGTGCGCCCTGCACGCAGCATCTGCAGATGATCGCACCACGTTTATGACAGCCACCGAACGTGGAAGATTAGGACGTACACATAGCGCAGATGCCTCCGATATATGCCGTACAGAGGCCTCTGACACCCACGGGCTCATACACTGCCCCACGTCTTATCTGCAGTACACCATCCAGACCAATGCCAGGCGCACACTGCCTACTTCATCTAAGGTAACCCTATCCACACGTGAATGTCTGTAGCTATGCTGGACGATACACTATGACGTGACCACAACCCCCCCCCCCCCCCTCCCAGCACCAAAATGTATAGGGTAAAGTGTATGGGCCAACTATCCTTCCTGAACCCCCTCCCATATATCTGCTAGTCATCAGCCAAACACATCTGACCAATTATATCCCTGAGAACAAAAGGATCAGGCATGTGAAAGCAGACATGCCTGACCAGAGGTGTGAACCCTGATTAGATGGGCGACTGGTCCTGTCAAATCTGGCCAATGTACATCTTTGTGAGGTGGGTTTGCTCTCTAGGCTTGTCCTTTTTGTGTGTAAAATATATTAATAATAATATTTTATTTTTTATTTGAATTTATTCTATTTATTTTTTAATTATTAAAAATTTAAAAGAGAATAAATATAAAAATAAAGTAGTAAAAATATATTTTTTTTAATTTATTTTTATTCTTTTATTATTAGAAATAAAATAAACATTTTTATTTATTTCATTTATTCTCAATTAAAAATAAACTTTATTATATTTTTTATTCTATTTATTTATTTTTATTCTTTTATTATAATTAGAAATAAAATAAACATTTTTATTTATTTTTATTTTCATTTATTCTCTTAATTATTAATTAAAAAGAAATACTTTATTATATTTTTATTCTATTTATTTATTTATTTTTTTTTTTCCTCCTGATATTTTTTATTTTAAGAATCTTATATTTTATTGCTTATCCATACTTATTGCAGATATGTG
Organism: Anomaloglossus baeobatrachus; assembly: GCF_048569485.1. Lineage (NCBI taxonomy): Eukaryota > Metazoa > Chordata > Amphibia > Anura > Aromobatidae > Anomaloglossus > Anomaloglossus baeobatrachus. The sequence continues at coordinate 272,841,209 of NC_134359.1, forward strand.
CACACGGCTGCCGGGGTCTGTAATGTTCCCTATCAGGCTAATATATTGTAGTGTAAATTGCGAGCCATTTCTCCTCCTGATGACTATCTGTCGTTACTCTCCACCCCTGGCAGAGGTGACTAGGGTGAGTGGCAGTATGTGAAGCCGCCTGTCGTGGTATATGTGCCCTGCGAGCCCTTTGTGGGGGACAGTCTTTTGTGTCTGGGCGGCTTGTTTACACCAAAGCTGAATTCAGCCCTTTTTTTTTTTTTTTTTTTTTTTTTTGCTGCAGTATTCACTAGAATTCATACAATGAGCACCAAGTCCTCGTCCTTTACAGACACAATTTGTAGTGGGCGGATCTATTACACATTTGATGATGATTTAAATGTCACATGCCATGGGAATGTTTTTGCTTAGACCTGTACAGGTGCCATTCACTGTCTGAGGTGTCCATTGCCAAATCATGCTTCCGGCACTAATGGTGACGCTCTCCTCCAAAATTAACCTTTTGGCCTCTGAGTGATAGGAGTCTGCATAACGTATAGCATCGTCTGCTGCTGTGTGGGACCTCTGTATGTACTTTCTTTATTGCATTTTATACTTTTTAACCGCAGTGTGAATAGATTCTTACGCTAGTGATACACGGCGACAAAGGTTAAATTGCAGAATGGGCCGTAAGATCGCGGTTGTCTTGCATTGCAGTTTATGGGGCAAAGTGTGTTTCGACTGTGCACCCCGTTTACAATCAATCACTGTAGGATCGTGCATTTGCTGTGCTGCTATACAGTAAAAAGCTACCCACGAACAATGGCAAAGCGACTCGGCGGCTCAGTGGTTAGCACTACAATCTTGGGGTGGCTCAGTGGTTAGCACTGCAGTCTGATGGGTGGCTCAGTGGTTAGCACTGCGGTCTTGGGGTGGCTCAGTGGTTAGCACTGCAGTCTTGGGGTGGCTCAGTGGCTAGCACTGCAGTCTTGCAGCGCTGGGGTCTTGGGTTCGATTCCCACCAAGCACGACATCTGTAAGGAGTTTGTATGTTCTCCCTGTGTTTGCGTGGGTTTCCTCCGGGTTCTCCGGTTTCCTCCCACACTCCAAAGACATACAGATAGGGACTCTAGATTGTGAGCCCCAATGGGGACAGTGTTGCCAATGTATGTAAAGCGCTGTGGAATTAATAATGCTATATAAATGAATAAATATTATATTTATGAGAATTGTGGCCCTAGAGCCTTCCTGGTGTGTACACCGAACACAAAAAACAATGTGTCCAGACCCTCACCCATTATTAGAAGTTAGGTCATGGGGGAGGGGAGGAAGGGGTTCAAGTGGTGCAATATATAGGGACATATACATATATTTAAGAGTTTTTCTGGTTTCCGAAAACTCTTATCCTCCAGCTGCATTTTTCTATATAAAAATATATTAGTGCTTTTCTCACCCTCTCCTGGTCCCATACAGGATTATAATATATTTATTCATTTATATAGCGCTATTGATTCCACAGCGCTTTACATACATTGTGAGCCCCAATGGGGACAGTATTACCAATCTAAATTCCCTATCTGTATGTTTATGGAGTGTGGAAGGAAACCGGAAAACCCGGAGGAAACCCACGCAAACACGGGGACAACAAACTCCTTGTAGATGTCGTCCTTGGTGGGATTTGAACCCAGGACCCCAGTGCTGCAAGACTGCAGTGCTAACCACTGAGCCACCACAAGACTGCAGTGCTAACCACTGAGCCACCACAAGACTGCAGTGCTAACCACTGAGCCACCACAAGACTGCAGTGCTAACCACTGAGCCACCACAAGACTGCAGTGCTAACCACTGAGCCACCACAAGACTGCAGTGCTAACCACTGAGCCACCACAAGACTGCAGTGCTAACCACTGAGCCACCACAAGACTGCAGTGCTAACCACTGAGCCACCACAAGACTGCAGTGCTAACCACTGAGCCACCGTGCTGCTCCCAGAGTCTGTTTGCCTGTAGTGCTGTGACGTGATAAAGCTTGTGCTGTCATCTCGGGCAGGGCTCACTGACTGGCTGCAGTGTCGGCGCTGCAGACGATAACAGATACCGGGAGCAGCGTTGAGGAAAGTTTTGTTTTTTATTTTGCGGCTTTTAAGAAAACCATTTTTTTTCCAAATCTAGAAAACCCCTTTAAGAAGTGTTTGGCACATTCGGTGGCGTTCATGTATTGTACTTGCACCATATAGTGACTAATTCTTGTCCCTTCTGTCTCCCGTGCAGTGCCAGAACAAAAACTAAGCCAGCCTCCGCCTGTCGATGGGAACAGTGGCATTTCCACCGTAACCAGCATTCAGAATAATAATGCCAATCAGCCCACGGAAGTCAGTCCGCAGCAGCAGCAACTACTGGTGCCACGTTATCCTGCCCGTGAAGTACCACCGCGATTCCGGCACCAGGATCAGAAGCCTCTTGTGAAGCGTGGGCAACATATTCCCGGCATCGCGGCCAGTCTGGGCTTAGCCACTAAAGTATTAACCCAAGAGTCGTCGAGCAGCGCTGCAGTGTGGGAGGAGCGCACATCAGCCGAAAATCACACAGGTAACAATGTGCAAGAAACTGGTCCGGAAATGGCTTGTATTTCTTAACCGGTTTCTTTCCAACTGTTTGGAGTTAGTTTTGCAGCAGCTGGAAAGTGACATGTTGGGGAATGGTAGGATGTGGGTTTTTTTCCTCTGAGCATTTTGGGCACATTCCAAAAAAACGCTTTATTTTTAACATTTGGCTGCTGGCAACCCGAACCTTGAGTCATTTTGGCACGACATACGTGTCGAAGGGGTATGGCCTTATCTCCCCTTATGTTGCAGGAGGTCCACGCTCCTGAAAGTTGGGCTGTGGTGGTCCGGTCTTTATATAGTTATCTACTAGATTATAATTAATAATAATTTATTCATTTTATATAGCTCTATTAATTCCGTAACACTGTCCCCATTGGGGCTCACAATCTAGTGTCCCTATCAGTATGTCTTTGGAGTGTGGGAGGAAACCAGAGACCCCGGAGGAAACCCACGCAAACACAGGGAGAACATACAAACTCCTTGCAGATGGTGTCCTTGGTGGGATTTGAACTCAGGACTCCAGCCGCCCGCCCCCCCCCTATTTTCTGACCAATGTAGAGCAACAAGTCGTCAACGCTGTCCATTTACTCCAGATACAAAAGTGCTCTGAGGTTACAAGTAGTGTAGCGAATGAATGCCAAATTAAATGAACGCGTTAATAATACATGGGCTCCGTGTCTGGTATGAAATGCGTGTAATGCCCGGAAGCCGAACTATACGGCGTCTCCTCTCCTGCTAATGCTTTTTACCTGAGTGGATAACATTGGATGCCAGCCGCGAAAGAGACTGCCTTGGTGCAGTTATCTACATTTAAAGATGGCTGTCTTGAGATAATATATATATATATATATATATATGTGTGTGTGTGTGTGTGTGTGTGTGTGTGTGTGTGTGTGTGTGTGTATGGAACTATAAGAAAAAGAATTTACGGTAAGTAAACAAAATTCTCTTTATTATATTTATATATAATATATATATATATATATATATATATATATATATATATATATATATATATATATATATATATATATATATATATATATATATATATATATATATATATATATATATATATATATATATATAGTTTATTTATTATATTGCATTTGTTAATTATTCACCTTCCATTTTTTGGGGACAGTGTTTGTCACGTTTCAGCTCCCTGGGACGTTAGAGCGTTATTGACTAATATATACAGTACAGACCAAACGTTTGGACACCCCTCCCCATTCAAAGAGTTTTCTTTATTTTCATGACTCTGAAAATTGTAGATTCACATTAAAGGCATCAAAACTATGAATTAACACATGTGGAATGAAATTCTTAAAGTGTGAAACAGAAAATATGTCTTATATTCTAGGTTCTTCACAGTAGCCACCTTTTGCTTTGATTACTGCTTTGCACACTCTTGGCATTCTCTTGATGAGCTTCAAGAGGCAGTCACCAGAAATGGTTTTCCAACAGTCTTGAAGGAGTTCCCAGAGATGCTTAGCACTTGTTGGCCCTTTTGCCTTCACTCTGCGGTCCAGCTCACCCCAAACCATCTCTATTGGGTTCAGGTCTGGTGACTGGAGGCCAGGTCATCTGGCGTAGCACCTCATCACTCTCCTTCTTAGTCAAATAGCCCCTACACAGCCTGGAGGTGTGTTTGGGGTCATTGTCCAGTTGAAAAATGATGGTCCAACTAAATGTAAACCGGATGAAATAGCACGCCGCTGCAAGATGCTGTGGTAGCCATGCTGGTTCTGTATGCCTTCAATTTTGAATAAATCCCTAACAGTGTCACCAGCAAAGCCCCCCCCCCCACACCATCACTCCCCCTCCACCATGCTTCACGGTGGGAACCAGCCATGTAGAGTCCATCCGTTCACCTTTTCTGCGTCGCACAAAGACACGGTGGTTGGATCCAAAGATCTCAAATTTGGACTCATCAGAGCAAAGCACAGATTACCACTGGTCTAATGTCCATTCCTTGTGTTCTTTAGCCCATACAAGTCTCTTCTGCTTGTTGCCTGTCCTTAGCAGTGGATTTCTAGCAGCTATTTTACCATGAAGGCTGCTGCAGAAAGTCTCCTCTTAACAGTTGTTCTAGAGATGAGAAGGTGTGTCCAAACTTTTGGTCTGTACTGTATATATATCTCTGTCCTGATCGCGTGTGGGGCCGGTTATCGGAGCAGCATCTTTTAATGAGACCCTCGCCTGTGCGTCAATCACCAGAAGGACCGCGTGCACAGATATTGAAAAACCGTGAAGGTTTGAAAAATAAAGTATACTATAGTATGTGCTTATTGCTGCAGTTACACACTGTGGCTTACTTTATATACCCGGCGTCATGGGTGCCATATACACTGGGTTAAAGAGGTTGTTCCATAATATACATTTAATTGCCCATCCATAAAGTAGATGATTATAATACATGGGCCTCCGGCTGCTGAGACCCGGGACTGGAGGCCATAAAGTCCTCTGACAATGAAAAGTAGTGAACTTGTGCAACCTCCCCCGCCCCCCCTCCTGTAGAGAGATGGTTACTACCCACCATCTTCTTTATTGTTGGGGTTCCCAGCAATCCTACATTTTTAGGTTATATATGGGACGATCCCTGGACTTCTCAAAAAATTTAGTAGGTTATGGGGGTCTCCACACTCTTTTCAGACGTCATGGAAGTGGAGCAAGCACTGTGCATTGACACCTGAGCTTTTAGTTTTCTGGGGTGAGTGTCTGACAGCAGAATACTCCCCTCTCCCCATTGAGCACAGTCACACTCAGTCAAGAAAACAGGGGACCACTGTCTGCCGGATGATCTTATAAGCTGTATGGGCCTGAAAATCTTATTTAGCGCTGGTGTAAAATGCCATGCGCGGTTCTGGTTGCCGCGCTCGAGCGGTTGGTCAGGTAAGTGGGTGTACGGCGCTCATATATGTTGTGCATCAGTTCCCTCCGACTTGCCTGGAAAAATAAATGTCTTTACCGCTGATGTTTGGTAAGCGACCCGGTAACTGTATCGGCCGCCTCTGCTGTAATGTAATCTAGCGCTCACTATCTCTTACTGAATCAGGATTGACAGTCGTGGCATCGCCCCGGACAGAGCGGACACAGAAAATAACGTTTTTGTTTTAATTTCTTGCTTCCCCATAGGCATGCCTCCCATTCGGGATTTGGTCAGCCACTCCCCTAATCAGCTAGGTGAATTTTTATTTTTCCAGCCTGATTTTTCTTTTTATACTCTTCCTGCTTGTGGTTGATTTTCTGCTTGGCTGAATTGCAGTCCGTGACCCCTTGTGCTTACAGCCGTCCTGCTTCTGCTTGCATGTGTCTATGCATTTTCCAAAATAGCATTGGTTTGCACAATCCTCTTAAATAATTTTTTTTTTATTTTTTTTATATATAATATATTTATTTTTATTTTATATTATATCTAATTTTTATTTATATAATATATAAATTAAAAAATATTATATAATAAAAAAGATATATTATATTATATTGTATAAATAAAAAAATATTTTATATAAATTTTAAAAAATTATAAATAAATAAAATTATATAAATATATATATTGTTTTATATATTATATAAATAAAAAAATATATATTTATAGAATATTGTTATATATTATTATATATATATATATATATATATATATATTATATATATATATATATATATATATATATATATATATATATATATATATTATTATGTATGTATGTGTAATTTTTTATTTATTTATATAATATATATTTTTATTATAATATATTTTTCTTTGTCGCTCCATTGGGAGACCCAGACAATTGGGTGTATAGGCTATGCCTCCGGAGGCCGCACAAAGTATTACACTAAAAGTGTAAAGCCCCTCCCCTTCTGCCTATACACCCCCCGTGCTCCCACGGGCTCCTCAGTTTTTTGCTTTGTGCGAAGGAGGCAGACATGCACGCAAGCTCCACAGCTTAGTCAGCAGCAGCTGCTGACTATGTCGGATGGAAGAAAAGAGGGCCCTTAACAGGGCCCCCAGCATGCTCCCTTCTCACCCCACTCTTGTCGGCGGTGTTAAGGTTGAGGTATCCATTGCGGGTACGGAGGCTGGAGCCCACATGCTGCTTTCCTTCCCCATCCCCCTTAGGGCTCTGGGTGAAGTGGGATCCTAATCGGTCTTCAGGCACTGAGACCGTGCTCCATCCACAGCTCCTGAGGACTCTGCTGGATAGGAGCCGAGTATCGTTCAGGGACATGGCCCTGCTACTTTGAGGTACTCTGTGTCCCCGTGGGGACCGCGCACAGCAACACTCCAGCATTGCTGGGTGTGCTAGTGCACCGGGGACCGCGGCGCTGACCGCGTTTGTGCCATTACACACTGCAGCGTCGCTGAGTGTGTTAGTGTATGGGGACTGCCGCGCTGACCGCCGCTGCCATTGTTATCACTTCGGCGCGGCTGGGACTGTTAGTGCGCCGGGGACTTCCGCGCCGACCGCGCTTATACGGCGGCCGCGCTTATAACTCGAGTCCCCGGCTTTTGCGGCCTAGTCTTTTTCTTCCCGCCCCCAGCCCTGCCAGTCAGGGGAAGGGCGGGACGCTGTACAGGACGGCAGCACTGAGGGCTGGAGCATGCTTTGCATACTCCACCCCCCTCACTGTGCACAGTGGGGCACCAGTTCCCGCACTTTCTGGGTCACGCCCACGGCTCCCTCCTCTCCTCAGGACGCCGGCAGCCATTCCTGTCAGCTCCTCTGACGCTGCAGAGGGGAGACAAGCTCTGGGGGACCCAGGCAGGGATTCTGGTGGCCACACAACCGCTTTAAGCGGGCGGTAAGCAGCACCTGAGGTGCTGGCCCCACTTGTGCAGAAGTGTAATTATAGATTATATATTTATAGGCTATACTTTACACTGTATGGTGCACGGTTGATTTCTGGCTATATACCCTATTGTGTTGCTCAGGGGAGACAACAGCATGGCGCCCACAAGAGGCAGGGGTGCCAAAACACAGGCTTACTATGCTGCCTGCGTCGCATGTACGACCTCGCTACCGGCAGGTTCCACTGACCCTCATTGTGTGCACTGCTCGGCCCCTGTGGCACTTACTCAGCCGGAGCCTCTGCTAAGGGGGGCCCAGGGGGACCAACCAGCTAACACTGTCCAGGTGACAGGGACGGAGTTTACAGTTTTTACTGACAGACTTTCTGAGACTATGGCTAAGATTCTAGAAGCTTTGCAGTCCAGACCGGTATCTCAGACCATGGGCACTGTGGAATCATTGCCCCCTGGTTTCCCTCAGTTGGAACAACAATGTTCCCCCGGGGCGTCTCATAGATCCCAGGGTGAGGTCTCTGACACGGACCGCAGCCCCAGACCGCCTAAGCGAGCTCGCTGGGAAATCCCCTCGACCTCATCACATTGTTCAGGGTCTCAGCGGGGGGAATCTCTGGTTAATGAAGCGGAGGTAGCTGATCAGGATTCTGATCCTGAGGCCGCTCTCAACCTTGATACTCCTGATGGTGACGCCATAGTGAATGACCTTATAGCGTCCATCAATCAAATGTTGGATATTTCTCCCTCGGCTCCTCCAGTGGAGGAGTCAGCTTCTCAGCAGGAGAAATTCCGTTTCAGGTTCCCCAAGCGTACAACTAGTATGTTTCTGGATCACACCGACTTCAGAGAGGCAGTCCAGACACACCGAGTTTGTCCAGATAAGCGTTTTTCCAAGCGCCTTAAGGATACACGTTATCCCTTCCCCCCTGACGTGGTCAAGGGCTGGGCTCAGTGTCCCAAGGTGGATCCTCCAATCTCCAGACTGGCGGCTAGATCCATAGTTGCAGTTGAAGATGGGGCTTCGCTCAAGGATGCCACTGACAGACAGATGAAACTCTGGTTGAAATCCATCTATGAAGCTATCGGCGCGTCTTTTGCTCCAGCATTCGCAGCCGTATGGGCACTCCAAGCTATTGCAGCGGGTCAAGCGCAAATTGACGCACTCACACGTACATCTGCGCCGCAAGTGGCGTCCATAACTTCTCAAACGTCGGCATTTGCGTCCTACGCTATTAATGCTGTCCTGGACTCTGCGAGCCGTACGGCGGTTGCAGCCGACAATTCGGTGGCAATACGCAGGGCCTTGTGGCTACGGGAATGGAAGGCAGATTCGGCTTCCAAAAAGTGCTTAACCGGTTTGCCATTTTCTGGCGACCGTTTGTTTGGTGAGAGGCTGGATGAAATCATCAAACAATCCAAGGGAAAGGAAACATCTTACCCCAGGCCAAACCAAAATTACCCCAACAGAGGAGGGGACAGTCGAGGTTTCGGTCCTTTCGGGGTGCGGGCAGGTCCCAATTCTCTCGTACAAAAGGCCTCAGAAGGATCAGAGGAACTCCGATCCATGGCGGTCTAAAGTCACGCCCTAAAAAGACCGCCGGAGGTGCCGCTACCAAGGCGGCTTCCTCATGGACTTAACGGCCTCCTCACACCGCATCCTCGGTCGGTGCAGGCTCTCCCGCTTTTCCGACATTTGGCTGCCACAGGTAAAAGACCGTTGGGTGAGAGACATTCTGTCTCACGGTTACAGGATAGAGTTCAGCTCTCGTCCTCCGACTCGATTTTTCAGAACATCTCCGCCTCCCGAGCGAGCCGATGCTCTTCTGCAGGCGCTGGGCATTCTGAAGGCAGAAGAGTGGTGGTCCCTGTTCCTCTTCAGCAACAGGGTCACGGTTTTTACTCCAACCTGTTTTGTGGTTCCAAAGAAGGACGGGTCTTTCCGTCCTGTCCTGGACCTAAAACTGCTCAACAAACACGTAAAGGCCAGGCGGTTCCGGATGGAATCCCTCCGCTCCGTCATCACCTCAATGTCCCAAGGAGTTTTCCTTGCATCGATCGATATCAAAGATGCTTATCTCCACGTACCGATTGCTCCAGAGCATCAGCGCTTCCTGCGCTTCGCCATAGGAGACGAACACCTTCAGTTCGTGGCACTGCCGTTCGGCCTGGCGACAGCCCTACGGGTTTTCACCAAGGTCATGGCTGCAGTAGTTGCGGTCCTCCACTCTCAGGGTCACTCGGTGATCCCTTACTTAGACGATCTGCTGGTCAAGGCTCCCTCTCAAGAGGCATGCCAGCACAGCCTCAACGCTACTCTGGAGACTCTCCAGAGTTTCGGGTGGATCATCAATTTTCCAAAGTCAAATCTGACACCGGCCCAATCGCTGACATATCTTGGCATGGAGTTTCATACCCTCTCAGCGATAGTGAAGCTTCGCTGAACAAGCAGCGTTCACTACCAGACGGGGGTGCAATCTCTCCTTCAAGGTCAGTCACACCCCTTGAGGCGCCTCATGCACTTCCTGGGGAAGATGGTGGCAGCAATGAGGCAGTCCCTTTCGCGCAGTTTCACCTGCGTCCTCTTCAATGGGACATCCTACGCAAATGGGACAGGAAGCCGACGTCCCTCGACAGGAACGTCTCCCTCTCTCAGGCAACCAAAGCTTCCCTTCGGTGGTGGCTTCATCCCACTTCATTATCGAAGGGGAAATCCTTCCTACCCCATCCTGGGCGGTGGTCACGACGGACGCGAGTCTGTCAGGGTGGGGAGCAGTTTTTCTCCACCACAGGGCTCAGGGTACGTGGACTCGGCAGGAGTCCTCACTTCAGATCAATGTTCTGGAGATCAGGGCAGTGTATCTAGCCCTAAAAGCGTTCCAGCAGTGGCTGGAAGGCAAGCAGATCCGAATTCAGTCGGACAACTCCACAGCGGTGGCTTACATCAACCACCAAGGAGGAACACGCAGTCGGCAAGCCTTCCAGGAAGTACGGCGGATTTTGATGTGGGTGGAAGCCACGGCCTCCACCATCTCCGCAGTTCACATCCCGGGCGTGGAAAACTGGGAAGCAGATTTTCTCAGTCGCCAGGGCATGGACGCAGGGGAATGGTCCCTTCACCCGGACGTGTTTCAGGAGATCTGTTGCCGCTGGGGGATGCCGGACGTCGACCTAATGGCGTCCCGGCACAACAACAAGGTCACGGCATTCATGGCACGTTCTCACGATCACAGAGCTCTGGCGGCAGACGCCTTAGTTCAGGATTGGTCGCAGTTTCAACTCCCTTATGTGTTTCCTCCGCTGGCACTGTTGCCCAGAGTGTTACGCAAGATCAGGGCCGACTGCCGCCGCGCCATCCTCGTCGCTCCAGACTGGCCGAGGAGGTCGTGGTACCCGGATCTGTGGCATCTCACGGTCGGCCAACGTGGGCACTACCAGACCGACCAGACTTGCTGTCTCAAGGGCCGTTTTTCCATCTGAATTCTGCGGTCCTCAACCTGACTGTGTGGCCATTGAGTCCTGGATCTTAGCGTCTTCAGGATTATCTCAAGAGGTCATTGCCACTATGAGACAGGCTAGGAAACCAACGTCCGCCAAGATCTACCACAGGACGTGGAAAATATTCCTGTCATGGTGCTCTGATCAGGGTTTTTCTCCCTGGCCATTTGCCTTGCCCACTTTTCTGTCCTTTCTTCAGTCCGGATTGGAAAAGGGTTTGTCGCTCGGCTCCCTTAAGGGACAAGTCTCTGCGCTCTGTGTTTTTTCAGAAGCGCTTGGCCAGACTTCCACAGGTACGCACGTTCCTGCAGGGGGTTTGTCACATCGTCCCTCCTTACAAACGTCCGTTGGAACCCTGGGATCTGAACAGGGTGCTGATGGCTCTTCAGAAACCACCGTTCGAGCCAATGAGGGATATTTCTCTCGCACGCCTTTCGCAGAAAGTGGTTTTCCTAGTAGCAGTCACTTCACTTCGGAGAGTGTCTGAGCTAGCAGCATTGTCATGCAAAGCCCCTTTCCTGGTGTTTCACCAGGACAAGGTGTTTCTGCGTCCGGTTCCGGACTTTCTCCCTAAGGTGGTATCCCCTTTTCATCTCAATCAGGATATCTCCTTACCCTCTTTGTGCCCTCATCCAATTCACCAATGTGAAAAGGATTTGCACTTGTTAGATCTGGTGAGAGCACTCAGACTCTACATTTCTCGTACGGCGCCCCTGCGCCGCTCGGATGCACTCTTTGTCCTTGTCGCTGGCCAGCGTAAAGGGTCACAGGCTTCCAAATCAACCTGGCTCGGTGGATCAAGGAACCAATTCTCGAAGCTTACCGTTCTGCTGGCTTCCGGTTCCTCAGGGCTGAAGGCCCATTCTACCAGAGCCGTGGGTGCGTCCTGGGCTTTGAGGCACCAGGCTACGGCTCAGCAGGTGTGTCAGGCGGCTACCTGGTCGAGCCTGCACACTTTCACGAAAACACTATCAGGTGCATACCTATGCTTCGGCGGATGCCAGCCTAGGTAGGCGAGTCCTTCAGGCGGCGGTTGCCCACCTGTAGGACGGAGCCGTTACAGCTCTATTATGAGTATTATTTACCCATCCAGGGACTGCTTTTGACGTCCCAATTGTCTGTGTCTCCCAATGGAGCGACAAAGAAGGGAATTTTGTTTACTTACCGTAAATTCCTTTTCTTCTAGCTCCAATTGGGAGACCCAGCACCCCGCCCCTGTTTTTTTGTGTACACATGTTGTTCATGTTGAATGGTTTCAGTTCTCCGATATTCCTTTGGATTGAATTTACTTTAAACCAGTTTATAATTTTTCCCTCCTTCTTGCTTTTGCACCAAAACTGAGGAGCCCGTGGAGCACGGGGGGTGTATAGCAGAAGGGGAGGGGCTTTACACTTTTAGTGTAATACTTTGTGCGGCCTCCGGAGGCATAGCCTATACACCCAATTGTCTGGGTCTCCCAATTGGAGCTAGAAGAAAAGGAATTTACGGTAAGTAAACAAAATTCCCTTCTTTTATTATAATTAAATATATATATATATATATATATATATATATATATATATATATATATATATATATATATTATATATATATATATATATATATATATATATATATATATATATATATATATATGACTGATATGCTAATTTAGAAGGCAGGAATAAGAGGATCAGATTTGCATATGTACTAGTGTGAAATCTGGTCACTACTGATAGCCTATGGATACGGTAATGCTTCTTTTCAGCTGTAGAGGCGCTGCAGTGGAATTGACCACTTGCTGCTGGTTTCTCCCACAGATCACGATTGTTAGTGGTCCTGAGAACCCAGAATAAAATCAGATTTTCCCTGTAAATTGACTTTTAGGCAGTTTGTATTCCCCTCTAATGGGAAGTATAATATATGAAAAAAATAAAAAAAAATATAATAATTGTTAGTTATGTAATATTTTACATTTATATATATATATATATATATATATATATATTATATATATATATATATATTATATATATATATACTATATATATATATATATATATATATATATATTATATTATTATATAAATGTAAAATATTACATAACTAACAAATTATATATTTATTATTATATTTTTTTTTATTTTTTTCATATATTATACTTCCATTAGAGGGGAATACAAACTGCCTAAAAGTCAATTTACAGGGAAAATCTGATTTTATTCTGGTTCTCAGGACCACTAACAATCGTGATCTGTGGGAGAAACCAGCAGCAAGTGGTCAATTCCACTGCAGCGCCTCTACAGCTGAAAAGAAGCATTACCGTATCCATAGGCTATCAGTAGTGACTCAGTAGTGACCAGATTTCACACTAGTACATATGCAAATCTGATCCTCTTATTCCTGCCTTCTAAATTAGCATATCAGTCATTGCACCCACTGGGATATAATCAAAAAAGTTCCACATGTCTAATTTTGCCTTAAAACTTACAATTTCTCTTTGTAATATCAGCTTGTGACCTCCCTAACTTTCAGGTTTTTATTTTTTTATTTTTTTTGTTGCATGTGTTCCCTACCTGTGCCCTCCTATGTGCATGATCTCATTTAGCAATGTATTATATGTATGGAGGAGATTTAGAGGGGTGTCTCACATCAGATGTGAGACCTACCCACCGGATCCGCCATAAGTATCCGATAGGTGCGGGTCCCAGAAATGGGACTTGGCTATTTGTTGTACCCGTGTGAGTGGTAATGTGGCAGAGTGTGCACCATTCTCTCCACGATCCAGTGTGAGTTATGCACATTGCAGAGCACACTTGCTTTTTTTTTTTTCATGACTCTCATAGAAGTCAATGCAGCTCAAGACAGAGCCACATTCCAGAGAAAGGCCGGGCCCATATTGATCAGATAGTCATGGCCTAAAGTGATGGTAACTGAGGCCCATCTCAGTTCACTGGAGCTTTTAGTGGTAAGGAAAATAAAACTTCCTGCACTTAACCAGCCCTCCATATCCCATTGAAGCATTATTCCGATCAGACATTGCTAGTAAATACAAGTAATTTTGCAATTTTCTGCTTGTTAAAATTTTTCAGTCATTCTTGAAATTATTAATTTTTGTTTACAGCTTGTTGCCTTGGAGACAGACCACCGCTGCCAGAGAGCAGAACACGTACAGGGCTTACAAGCTCTTTTCTATTACGCTTGTAAGCATTGTTTTGACATTCGAGCGCACTCACCTCATGCCAGGACAGGTTCAGTGCAGCGCTTACAAGCTAGACAGCTGAGGTCTGTCTCAAATGTTAATGTCAAATGGTTGCAAATTTTAACGAGGAGGAAATGGCAAAAATGCTAATTGCAGGATATATATATATATATATATTATAATATTTGTATAATGTATATAAATATTATGATATATATCATAATTATAATATTTGTATAATGTATATAAATATTATGATATATATCATAATTATATAAATTATAATTATACAAATATTATAATAATTATTATAATATATATATATATATATATATATATATATATATATATATATATATATATATATATATATATATATATATATATATATATATATATAATAAATATAATAAATATATAATATTATAAAAAATTTTATTTTATTTTTTTTCATGCATGAAAAAGATATGAACTACCCCGCTGAATACCTTTTTCCACCTTTTTAAGAACCTCGTTCCCTGCTGTAGGTTTTTGGGTTTTTTTTTGATATTTTATTTTTTAGACGTCATTAGTTCTTTAGGAGTAGGAATCCCTGAGTGAATAAAAGACTACGTAACCCATCATCTTTATCACTTCTTTGCATTTTGCGTCATCATGACAGCCTGGCTTTGCCTCGGGTTGGGTGATCCAGTTTCCGGTCTGGTTTCTGGGCTGTGTTTATGCACGTTTCTGTGGAAATGAGGACCGTGGTTATGCGGAGTCGGGCCTGTTTGGACAAGCCGTAGTTTACGAGTTGTGCATACATTTCACTTCTCGCTATGGAGGCCGTCATTTTGTGGCGAGGCATTTCCTCCTGAAAGGTGTTAGTCGGTCACTGGCTCAGTCTGATCCTGGCAGTCGCTTCCGAAGTTGCAGCTAAACACCCATAAGCTGTTGACAAGCCGAGCTACTTTGCAGATCCACTGCCCCCTTCTCTACAGCTGCGGACCCCCCCACCCCCTTCCTCATCCGCAGCTTGCATTGCAGTTCGTTCAGGTTTTCATTGCAGGAGTTGTCTGCCTGTTTTAAAGGGAACCTGTCATCAGAAATTTCGCCCAAAAGCTAAAAGCTTCCCCCTCTGCAGCTCCTGGGCTGCATTCTAGGAAGGTCCCTGTTATTATTGTGCCCCATGTGAGACCAAAATAAAGCCTTTATAAAGTTCTACCTTTTTGTATGCAGCTTCTGTAAATTCGTCCCGGGGGCGGGCTCTCTGCCGTCCGTTATTCTGCCTCCTGGTCCTGTATGCCGCCCCCATCGCTCCTTTCCATATCTGATGCACCGCCCACTGCTCCAGCCATCCCCGTGCATGCCCAGTGCCAGTCTCACAGGACTGAGCACTGTGACTGCTGGTGATGTGTGCGCAGGCAAGTGATTATGGACGGGACTGTGACTGTTATCAGCAAGTACCCGGCCATAATCTCTTGAGCGCGCAAACCTCTCCAGCGTCACACTGAGCTCAGGATTTATGCTAGACTGTATGGGCTGCTTTCAGGGATGACGTCCCTTTGTCATGTGATAGTATTTCGAACACGCCCCTATCACATGACAAAGGGACGTCATTCCTGGAAGCAGCCCATACAGTCTAGCATAAATCCTGAGCTCAGTGTGACGCTGGAGAGGTTTGCGCGCTCAAGAGATTATGGCCGGGTACTTGCTGATAACAGTCACAGTCCCGTCCATAATCACTTGCCTGCGCACACATCACCAGCAGTCACAGTGCTCAGTCCTGTGAGACTGGCACTGGGCATGCACGGGGATGGCTGGAGCAGTGGGCGGTGCATCAGATATGGAAAGGAGCGATGGGGGCGGCATACAGGACCAGGAGGCAGAATAACGGACGGCAGAGAGCCCGCCCCCGGGACGAATTTACAGAAGCTGCATACAAAAAGGTAGAACTTTATAAAGGCTTTATTTTGGTCTCACATGGGGCACAATAATAACAGGGACCTTCCTAGAATGCAGCCCAGGAGCTGCAGAGGGGGAAGCTTTTAGCTTTTGGGCGAAATTTCTGATGACAGGTTCCCTTTAAGTATTGGACCTGGCTGCAGAGAAAAGCTGCTCTCCAGCACTAATGGTCTAGTGATCCCTGCCTGCCAGCTTCTCTTTCCTGTAACAATGATGGCCATACATGCACACAACCGCTGCAGGCAGTCACTGGCCCAGCCATAATACATGCATGTACAGTACTAGACTGCTGAGTTTAGTAATTGGCTGCAGTTGGTATGTATGCCAGTACACTATTAATGTCCAGTGGTGGTCACGTGAGGATTGGCGCTGGGTATTGAACAAGTAAAGGACTCCCCTTCTGGCCCCGATTATCTTTAACCTTTTAAAATCTTAAAAAACTTTTGATCCGTCTTAAAGGGATTATGTCACTAGGCTTTTTGTAATGAGAGGAGCATAATGTAGGGGACAGACTTTAATGTATCCCCTACTGGACTGTTTCAATACAATCAGTGTTTTATCAGCAGGAGATTATCACCACGACTACTGGCCTTGTGCCTCCTAGTCCAGTCCCGCCCCCCCCACCAATGATTTAGCCAACCTGCACAGAAGGCTGGTGTGGGCGGAGCTATACACAGCTCAACTGAGCTCTGCTAGATCTACCGCGGAGAAAACTGTGATTGTATCACAACTGCTGCACCCAGTAAACTAAGTGACACTTCGCTGGAATCGGGATCTCTGTCCCATCCTCGATTACATGGCAAAAGCCTTCTAATAGATTCCCTTTACTAAAATATTAAACACCTCCTGGAACAGTGTTAATGCCAATAGATACTCGGGGCGCAGTCCATGGATCACGGCCGTAATTTGTGGTCACTGGACAAGTACAGCTTCTTTGTGGTTTCCGTAACTCCCATAGAAGTGAATGGAGAGCCATCTGCCTGCATGTACACATGTGCGGCTGCGGGGGACTATTTATGGCTCATCCTGTAGATGTCGGGATCCCCCTGTGTATTTGCCATGGCCGCTTTCCTCCTGCTTTTCCTCTTCAGGGTTTGCAGAGGATCTGATCTGTGGCTTCTGCCTATAGTCCCCGTGTCTCTGCCCCCCCCCCCCCCCCCCCCCCCCGGCCTGCGTCACCGCGGCTGTTTACAACACGGGGTTATTTTTACTCCATGATTTAGTGCCGCTGGAATCTGTGTTTTGTTACATGAATAGCTGGCGGCTGCAGTTTAGGACCTGTTGCTAGGAGCTTTTTGGATGTTTTTTTAGGTACGCATTCAGACTCTCGGGATTGTTCCAGAGAAATGAAGTGTTGCCCCCATCCTCCTCCTCCCCCGTTTTTGTTTTTTTCTTTTATGGATTTCAAGAGAACAGATAAAGTGAAATCCCTCCTCCCATCACATCTCTTCATCAGTGTTTTTGATGGCTTTTTTTTTTTTTTTATAGTTATTAGTTTGTCCTTTGAATCATCATATTCCTTGATCGTAGCATTGAGGGGGAGATACAGGGGAGGATATGGTCGTCCGATACTTGCTGTTCCACACTGCCTTAATAATACACTTCAATAATAATGCTCAACTCACCCTAAAGAAAAGATACTAAAAAGCAAGGTGGCTCAGCTGGTTGACAAAATACTTTTCAGTAGGGTGAAAGGAGCTGAAATGGTGCACATTTACATTTGCAATCACTGATTTTGCTATATATATATAATATATATATATATATATATATATATATATATATATATATATATATATATATATATATATATATATATATATATATATATATATATATATATATATATATATATATATATATATATATATTATATATATATTATATATATATTTTTTATTTTTTTTAAGACTTGCTCCCCCCCCCCCTTGCAATTGCAAGGTGCATTTGTATTCATCCCCCTGAGTCCATACTTTGTAGGATCACCTTTTGCTACAATTACTGCTGCAAGTTTCTTGAAAGTTTTTCCCCTTCTTTGCACACAGCTTGGATGGAGATGTCCATGATCAGCAATTTGCACTTGTCAGACAGATTCTCTCAGTGGGATTTCTCTCTGAACTGTGACTAGGCAGCTCACACACATGAATATGCTTTGATCTAAACCCACCATTGAAGCTTTGTCGGGATGTTTAAAGGGTTGTTGCCCTGCCATAAAGTGAACCTACGCCCCAGTATTTTGCAGTCTTTTCTTTCAGGTTTGCCCTGTATTTAGCTCCAGCCATCTTTCAGTCCTCTCTAACCAGCTTCTCTGTCCTTGCTAAAGAAAAGCCTCCCCACAGCAGGATGCTGCTTCCACCATGTGTGACTGTGGGGATGGTGTTTTCGAATAGTGGTTTTTGTTTTTTGTTTTTTTTTTTTGTATCCGTCAACTGGAGTTGGTTTATGGTAATATCTGGCTTGGCAAATGCCACGGTGATCTTACTAAGGCAAGCTTTCTGGATCTCCATTGCACATGCTTTGCTCTTGTAGCATTTCTGCTTGCTTTTCTCCTTTTGTAAATTGTTTGGTTTTTGCAGTGCTTTTGGTTTTTTTCTAATGCATTACATAGACTGGGAATAATTGGGATCAGACTCATGTATATAAAAGCCCCCGAAACCAATGACTGTACTCATGTCCATGCTTTGTGCTTCTCTTTCCCCAGATATCAATCACAGCAGTCTAGGATCTCACTATGAAAGTTCACACTGGGGATCAGTTTCTTCCAACGGCGATTCCGGCACAAATTGGGATAAGGTTATTGTAGACGGCACTGACAAAGAAGCGTGGCCATCTATTACAGAAAGCAGCCCGGAAATAGAGCCAGAATGTATGGACATTGATTCCACCACAAACTCTGGACCAGAGAAAAGCCACCTTGTGCCGTTCGGAGACACCGTAGGGGAGATGGATACCATGAGGAATGGCATCGGGCATAGTTCTCAGAGCAAGCTTTTGGTCGGCAGCAACAGCAATAATGCAGGCAATGGAAGTATTAATGGGCCTTGGGGTGTCGCTCACGGACCCATGATAAGCACATGCCAAGATCGCGCCGATAGCAAATCAGACAGTAGGCACAACAGGATGAACGCTTGGGGCGCCGGCAACAATTCGATGAACGGAGTTGTGAATCCAAGCACTTTGAACATGAATGGCAACCACGGTGCCTGGCCGGTTTTGGACAGCAAGGGGCATACCCACAAAGGGTCTAATAATTCCGGCACAAATGTTCCAAGTAGTACTATAGGTCAGGGGTCTAACAATCGGAGTATTAACCCTAAAGTGGCGAGCTCTAACCCAGGCTCCTGGGGCAACATTCAGGAGAACGGCGATTGCGAACTCAATGGTACACGGAAGGCTTTGTATAGCGGACAACCTAAAAACCTTAACACTGAAATGACTGGACCAAATAACACTACTAACTTTATGACCTCTAGTTTACCAAACTCTGCTGGTTCAATGCAGACACACGAACTGTCTCATTCTACAGGGCACGGGGCATGGAGTGCGGGCACCATGAATCATTCTCCACTTCACACCCCTTCAGTTACAAACGGCACTTCCATTCCTCACCTCAGCAACGGCGAGGAAAGCAACGGCGCGGAAAGCAACGCTGCGTCGTACGGTACTACATGGGGTACCTCCGGCTCCAATTTCTCCGGAGACAAAAATTCAGTCCCTAAAGGGCAAGCTAATGGCGACACTGTGAATGCGACAATAATGCAGCCGGGTATGAACGGGCCCAACGGCCCAAACTTTCAAATCAACGGGAATAACGGAGGCCTATGGGAGTCGGGGACTGTAAACTCCCAAAATATGCATTGGGGAAGCGAAAACGTAGGGACTAATGGCGGAAATCACAGAGGATGGGGCAACCCAGCACAAAACACTGGCACTAACATTGCAAACGGAGATCGGAATAAACCTAATAATCAGCATTCCAACGAGGGGGAAACTTCTGAAAAGGGCAGAAAATCATCAATCACCTGGATAACTGTCACCGATGAAGACAAAACAGGGCAAAATAATCCAACAGGGTCTAGGGGCAATGAGACAAGTATTGTATGGGCCAAAAGTTCGGGGACAGGGGAAAGCGAAGGTAGCGTAGACAGCACTGGAAACCAGAGCGAGCAAGTCGATGGGCTTCAGCCTGTAGACCGAAGGAAAGTGGACCAACAAACGTTACTCCAAAGTATTGTGAATCGAGGTGACCTGGACCCGCGGGTCTTGTGCAACACTGGCTGGGGACAGACTCCGATTAGACAAAACATTGCCTGGAACGTCGAAGCTGCTTCGTCTCAAGGGGACAGACAGACTGACAATGGGACGGACTCGTGGGGGACCTCTGTGTCAAAGACTTCTAACTCAGGGGGTTGGGTGGAGAAACCCAACCCTAATAGCAACGATACCTCATCAGTATCTGGGTGGGGAGATCCAAAGCCTGCTACAGGGTGGGGTGATGCCAAAGGCTCAGCAAGCCAAGGGAATTGGGGGGATCAATATGCTGCTGCTACTACTGGAACGGTCAAGAGCAATCAATCATGGGGGAACGGTAAAGAGGACAAATCCGCTTGGAATGATGCACAAAAGGTCAAACAAGGTTGGGGTGGGCAAACTAACGATGGTTGGGGAGAAAATTCCAAAGGCAACCATTGGGGGGCAACTAAGTCTGCTAAGTCTAGTTCTAGCGGGGACAGTGACAAATCTGGGTGGGGGGAGACTAGATCCAATTCCTGGGGTAGTGTCAGTACCAATAACAGTTCTGGTTGGGTTGAAGCACCTAAAGCAAATACAAGCCAAGGATGGGCTGAAATAGCCAAAGGAGGTGGAGGTGCTTCCAAATGTGGTCCAACCCAAATGGAGGGTAGTCATCTGCAATCCAATGATTCCTCTGAATGGGGAAAGAAGGCAGAGAGCAGCGGGTCATGGGGTGGTCAATCGGCCAACAATAAACCATCAGGCTGGTTAGGTGGTGGACCTTTGCCGACGCCGACTAAGGAGGAAGAGCCGACTGGATGGGAAGAACCTTCTCCAGAGTCTATTCGACGCAAAATGGAAATTGATGATGGCACATCGGCCTGGGGAGATCCCGGACAGTACAA
This sequence comes from Anomaloglossus baeobatrachus, assembly GCF_048569485.1. NCBI lineage: Eukaryota > Metazoa > Chordata > Amphibia > Anura > Aromobatidae > Anomaloglossus > Anomaloglossus baeobatrachus. Next base: position 272,862,346 of record NC_134359.1, read on the forward strand.
ATACAAGAATGTGAACCTGTGGGATAAAAACACATCGAATACTGGCACCTCTGGGGCACAAAATCCGACCCAAACTCATCATCAACCCCCACCCACACGTGCAGTGCCAAACAAGGAGAGCAGCAGCGGCTCTGGTAAGTGGTGGCATTACTTAGCGGTGTCCCATCTCCTTGCTAAATGTCTGATAGATGCGATTCCCATTGCTGTATCAACACGAAGGCCCCACCGTGTAGTTTGTATGGGGGGTCCCCAAAATCGCGGCATAAACGCGGTCTGAAATCCAAAGCAATTGAGCACTGGGCCACTTGTGTTCAGACGCCTCCTCTCCCAGCGCCACTGGACGTGTGTTCACATTAAAGCTTATACTTTCTATGACTTTGCAACTCTCAATATTTGACTTTCTTTGTCGCTCCATTGGGAGACCCAGACAATTGGGTGTATAGGCTATGCCTCCGGAGGCCGCACAAAGTATTACACTAAAAGTGTAAAGCCCCTCCCCTTCTGCCTATACACCCCCCGTGCTCCCACGGGCTCCTCAGTTTTTATGCTTTGTGCGAAGGAGGCAGACATGCACGCACAGCTCCATAGATTGGTCAGCAGCAGCTGCTGACTATGTCGGATGGAAGAAAAGTGGGCCCATATAGAGCCCCCAGCATGCTCCCTTCTCACCCCACTCTTGGTGGTGTTGTTAAGGTTGAGGTATCCATTGCGGGTACGGAGGCTGGAGCCCACATGCTGTTTTCCTTCCCCATCCCCCTTAGGGCGCTGGGTGAAGTGGGATCCTATCGGTCTCCAGGCACTGAGACCGTGCTTCATCCACAACTCCTGGGAGCCTGCTGGATAGGAGCCGGGTATCGTTCAGGGACATGGCCCTGCTACTTCGAGGTACTGTGTGTCCCCGTAGGGACCGCGCACAGCAACACTCCAGCATGGCTGGGTGTGCTAGTGCACCGGGGACCGCGGCGCTGACCGGGTTAAATGTGCCATTACACACTCAGCGTCGCTGAGTGTGTTTATGTAGGGGGACTACCGCGCTGACCGCCGCCGCCATGTTTAACACTGAGGCGCGGCTGGGACTTGTAGTGCGCCGGGGACTTCCGCGCGGCCGCGCTTTTACGGCGGCCACGCTTATTACTCGAGTCCCCGGCTTTTGCGGCCTAGTCTTTCTTCCTCCCGCCCACAGCCCTGACAAGCAGGGGAAGGGCGGGACGCTGTACAGACGAGCAGCAATGAGGGCTGGAGAATGCTTTGCATACTCCACCCCCCTCACTGTGCACTGTGGGGCACCAGTTCCCGCACTTTCTGGGTCACGCCCACGGCTCCCTCCTCTCCTCAGGACGCCGGCAGCCATTCCTGTCAGCTCCTCGGACGCTGCAGAGGGGGACAAATTCTGGGAGACCCAGGCAGGGATTCTGGTGGCCTCACAACCGCTTTAAGCGGGTGGTAAGCAGCACCTGTGGTGCTAGCCCCATTGTGCAGAAGTGTAATTATATGTTTATGGTATATACTTTACACTGTATAATGCACAGTTGTTTTCTGGCTATATACTCTATTGTGTTGCTCAGTGAAGACAATAGCATGGCGCCCACAAAAGGCAGGTGTGCCAAAACACAGGCTTACTATGCTGCCTGCGCCGCATGTACGACGCCGCTACCGGCAGGTTCCTCTGACCCTCATTGTGTGCACTGCTCGGCCCCTACTGCACTTGCTCAGCCGGAGCCTCTGCTAAGAGGGGCCCAGGGGGAGCCATCTGCTGACACTCTCCAGGTGACAGGGACGGAGTTTGCAGTCTTTACAGATAAACTCTCTGAAACTATGGCTAAGATACTAGAAGCCTTGCAGTCCAGACCGGTATCTCAGCACAGGGACTCTGTTGAGTCATTGTTCCCTGGACCCCCTCAGTTGGACCAACAATGTCCCCCCGGGGTATCTCATAGATCCCAGGCTGGGGGCTCTGACACGGACCCCAGCCCCAGACCGATTAAGCGAGCTCGCTTGGAAATTCCCTCGACATCATCATGTTGTTCAGGGTCTCAGCGAGGGGAATCTCTGGTTGATGACGCGGAGACAGCTGATCAGGATTCTGATCCTGAGGCCGCTCTCAATCTTGATACTCCGGACGGGGACGCCATAGTGAACGATCTTATTGCGTCCATCAATCGAATGTTGGATATTTCTCCCTCAGCTCCTCCGGTGGAGGAGTCAGCTTCTCAGCAGGAGAAATTCCGTTTCAGGTTTCCCAAGCGTACACAGAGTATGTTTCTGGACCACTCTGATTTCAGAGAGGCAGTCCAGAATCACCATGATTGTCCAGATAAGCGTTTTTCTAAGCGCCTTAAGGATACACGTTATCCCTTTCCCCCTGACGTGGTCAAAGGTTGGACTCAGTGTCCCAAGGTGGATCCTCCAATCTCCAGACTGGCGGCTAGATCCATACTTGCAGTGGAAGATGGGGCTTCACTCAAAGATGCCACTGACAGGCAGATGGAGCTCTGGTTGAAATCCATCTATGAAGCTATCGGCGCTTCTTTTGCCCCAGCATTCGCAGCCGTATGGGCGCTACAAGCTATATCAGCAGGTCAAGCGCAAATTGACGCAGCCACACGCACTTCCGCGCCGCAGGTGGCGTCCATAACCGCTCAGACGTCAGCAATGGCGTCTTACGCTAATAATGCTGTCCTGGACTCTGCGAGCCGTACGGCGGTTGCATCCGCCAATTCGGTGGTACTCCGCAGGGCCTTGTGGCTACGGGAATGGAAGGCAGATTCTGTTTCCAAAAAGCGCTTAACCAGTTTGCCAATTTCTGGCGACCGATTGTTTGGCGAGCGTTTGGATGAAATCATCAAACAATCCAAGGGAAAGGATACATCCTTACCCCAGCCCAAACCGAACATACCCCAACAGAGGAGGGGGCAGTCGAGGTTTCGGTCCTTTCGGGGCGCGGGCAGGTCCCAATTCCCCTCGTCCAAAAGGCCTCAGAAAGATCAAAGGAACTCTGATTCATGGCGGTCTAAGTCACGTCCTAAAAGGACCACAGGAGGTGCCGCTACCAAAGCGGCTTCCTCATGACTTCCGGCCTCCGCAATCTGCATCCTCGGTCGGTGGCAGGCTCTCCCGCTTTTGCGACACCTGGCTGCCACGGGTAAAAGACCGCTGGGTGAGAGACATTCTGTCTCACGGTTACAGGATAGAGTTCACCTCTCGTCCTCCGACTCGATTCTTCAGGTCATCCCCGCCTCCCGAGCGAGCCGAGGCTCTTCTGCAGGCGCTGGGCACTCTGAAGGCAGAAGGAGTGGTGGTCCCTGTTCCTCTTCAGCAACAGGGTCACGGTTTTTACTCCAACCTGTTTGTGGTCCCAAAGAAGGACGGGTCTTTCCGTCCTGTCCTGGACCTGAAACTGCTCAACAAACACGTAAAGACCAGGCGGTTCCGGATGGAATCCCTCCGCTCCGTCATCGCCTCAATGTCCCAGGGAGATTTCCTTGCATCGATCGATATCAAAGATGCTTATCTCCACGTACCGATTGCTCCAGAGCACCAGCGCTTCTTGCGCTTCGCCATAGAAAACGAACACCTGCAGTTCGTGGCACTGCCGTTCGGCCTGGCAACAGCCCCACGGGTTTTCACCAAGGTTATGGCTACTGTAGTAGCGGTCCTCCACTCTCAGGGTCACTCGGTGATCCCTTACTTGGACGATCTCCTGATCAAGGCACCCTCTCAAGAGGCATGCCAACACAGCCTCGACGCTACTCTGGAGACTCTCCAGAGTTTCGGGTGGATCATCAATTTTCCAAAGTCAAATCTGACACCGGTCCAATCACTGACATATCTTGGCATGGAGTTTCATACCCTCTCAGCGATAGTGACGCTTCCGCTGATCAAGCAGCGGTCGCTACAGAAGGGGGTACAATCTCTCCTTCAAGGTCAGGCACACCCCTTGAGGCGCCTCATGCACTTCCTGGGGAAGATGGTGGCAGCAATGGAGGCAGTCCCTTTCGCGCAGTTTCACCTGCGTCCTCTTCAATGGGACATCCTTCGCAAATGGGACAGGAAGCCGACGTCCCTCGACAGGAACGTCTCTCTCTCTCAGGCGACAAAAGCTTCCCTTCGGTGGTGGCTTCTTCCCACTTCATTATCGAAGGGGAAATCCTTCCTACCCCCATCCTGGGAGGTGGTCACGACGGACGCGAGTCTGTCAGGGTGGGGAGCGGTTTTTCTCCACCACAGGGCTCAGGGTACGTGGACCCGGCAAGAGTCCTCACTTCAGATCAATGTTCTGGAAATACGGGCAGTGTACCTTGCCCTGAAAGCAAGCAGTGGCTGGAAGGCAAGCAGATCCGAATTCAGTCGGACAATTCTACAGCGGTGGCATACATAAACCACCAAGGCGGCACACGCAGTCGGCAAGCCTTCCAGGAAGTCCGGCGGATCTTGATGTGGGTGGAAGCCACGGCCTCCACCATCTCTGCAGTTCACATCCCGGGCGTGGAAAACTGGGAAGCAGATTATCTCAGTCGCCAGGGCATGGACGCAGGGGAATGGTCCCTTCACCCGGACGTGTTTCAGGAGATCTGTTGCCGCTGGGGGGTGCCGGACGTCGACCTCATGGCGTCCCGGCACAACAACAAGGTACCGACGTTCATGGCACGGTCTCAAGATCCCAGAGCTATGGCGGCAGACGCCTTAGTTCAGGATTGGTCGCAGTTTCAGCTCCCTTATGTGTTTCCTCCGCTGGCACTGTTGCCCAGAGTGTTACGCAAGATCAGGGCCGACTGCCGCCGCGTCATCCTCGTCGCTCCAGACTGGCCGAGGAGGTCGTGGTACCCGGATCTGTGGCATCTCACGGTCGGCCAACCGTGGGCACTACCAGACCGACCAGACTTGCTGTCTCAAGGGCCGTTTTTCCATCTGAATTCTGCGGCCCTCAACCTGACTGTGTGGCCATTGAGTCCTGGATCCTAGCGTCTTCAGGGTTATCTCAAGACGTCATTGCCACTATGAGACAGGCTAGGAAACCAACGTCCGCCAAGATCTACCACAGGACGTGGAAAATTTTCCTGTCATGGTGCTCTGCTCAGGGTTTTTGTCCCTGGCCTTTTGCCTTGCCCACTTTTCTGTCCTTCCTTCAATCTGGACTTGAAAAGGGTTTGTCGCTCGGCTCCCTTAAGGGACAAGTCTCAGCGCTCTCTGTGTTTTTCCAGACGCGCCTAGCCAGACTTCCACAGGTACGCACGTTCCTGCAGGGGGTTTGTCACATCGTTCCTCCTTACAAGCGGCCGTTAGAACCCTGGGATCTGAACAGGGTGCTGATGGCTCTTCAGAAACCACCATTCGAGCCAATGAGGGATATTTCTCTCTCACGCCTTTCGCAGAAAGTGGTCTTCCTAGTAGCAGTCACCTCTCTTCGGAGAGTGTCTGAGCTAGCAGCGTTGTCGTGCAAAGCCCCTTTCCTGGTGTTTCACCAGGACAAGGTGGTTCTGCGTCCGGTTCCGGAATTTCTCCCCAAGGTGGTATCCCCTTTTCATCTCAATCAGGATATCTCCTTACCCTCTTTTTGTCCTCATCCAGTTCACCAATGTGAAAAGGATTTGCACTTGTTAGATCTGGTGAGAGCACTCAGACTCTACATTTCTCGTACGGCGCCCCTGCGCTGCTCGGATGCACTCTTTGTCCTTGTCGCTGGCCAGCGTAAAGGGTCACAGGCTTCCAAATCAACCTTGGCTCGGTGGATCAAGGAGCCAATTCTCGAAGCTTACCGTTCTGCTGGGCTTCCGGTTCCCGCAGGGCTGAAGGCCCATTCTACCAGAGCCGTGGGCGCGTCTTGGGCTTTGAGGCACCAGGCTACGGCTCAGCAGGTGTGTCAGGCGGCTACCTGGTCGAGCCTGCACACTTTCACGAAACACTATCAGGTGCATACCTATGCTTCGGCGGATGCCAGCCTAGGTAGACGAGTCCTTCAGGCGGCGGTTGCCCACCTGTAGGAAGGGGCCGTTTTACGGCTCCATTACGAGGTATTATTTTACCCACCCAGGGACTGCTTTTGGACGTCCCAATTGTCTGGGTCTCCCAATGGAGCGACAAAGAAGGGAATTTTGTTTACTTACCGTAAATTCCTTTTCTTCTAGCTCCAATTGGGAGACCCAGCACCCGCCCCTGTTTTTTTTTGTGTACACATGTTGTTCATGTTGAATGGTTTCAGTTCTCCGATATTCCTTCGGATTGAATTTACTTTAAACCAGTTTATAATTTTTTTCCTCCTTCTTGCTTTTGCACCAAAGCTGAGGAGCCCGTGGGAGCACGGGGGGTGTATAGGCAGAAGGGGAGGAGCTTTACACTTTTAGTGTAATACTTTGTGCGGCCTCCGGAGGCATAGCCTATACACCCAATTGTCTGGGTCTCCCAATTGGAGCTAGAAGAAAAGGAATTTACGGTAAGTAAACAAAATTCCCTTCTTCTTTTGCTTTATTTTAGGTTGGGGAGGTACTTGGCCTGAGACGCCTACTCCAAATGTGGACAATGGTACCTCTGCATGGGGTAAACCAATGGAAACTGGTGGCGGCTGGGGGGAACAAAATCCAGACTCTGCATCTAATTGGAGCAACACTCCCATAGGTCAACAGGCTCCAGGCAAACCCGGTGTGTACCTAGAGGGGTTTTAAGCAGATGTCTGACAAATTGCTAATGTCCTGCTATTTATAAACCCGGATCCTTTATTTCTTTTTATTTATATAAATAAATCGTAGGTCCCAAATCTATGCAAGACGGTGGCTGGTGTGGAGATGACATGACTGGGACCGGGGGCCATGTCGGCGCATGGGGGGAGGAAGATGAGGTGGAAATAGGAATGTGGAACGCCAATTCCTCGCAGGATAACAACTGGTCATCCTATATGAAGAAAATGCCTTCAAAGGTTTGTCCAGCGCTTTAATTTGTATTTCTTTTGGTCCAAATTTCTGTACTGATTTGGGCTAAGTTCACTTCAGCCTTGGAGGCAGGAGTCGTCGCAGATTCTGAGATCAGAGCCAGAAAGTATCGCTTGATTTAGTATTAGTATTTATTAGTATTTAGTATTATTATTTAGTAGTATTATTAGTATCTTAATTTTTTTTTTTTTTTGTTCATTAAAATGAGCAAAACGATGGTAATCAGGTCAGACCCCATTGTAGTCAGTGGGGTCTGCATAGTAGTTTATGTTCATCGTGCAATGGAGCCGGAATTGCTTTTTCTCATTTCTGTTCTTACACCCTCAAAAATAGATAAATATATATTATTTGTTACTGTTTTTTTTATACTATGTATTTTATATTATATTATAGATTTTATTATTTTATATTTTTAATTTATACTTTTATTTTATAACTTATTTTATATTACTTTTTATTTTAGTTTATACTTTTATTTTATAACTTTTTTTATATTACATTTTATATGTTACATTTTATATTATGCTACATTTTATATTATATTACTTTATATTACTTTTATATTATATTACATTATATTATACATTATTTTATATTATATTACATTTTATATTACTTTATATTACTTATTTTATACTTTATTTTATATTATACTTTATTTTATATTATATTATACATTATATTACATAATTACATTTTATATTATATTACTTTTTATTATTACTTTTTATTATTACTTTTTATTATTACTTTTTATTATTACTTTTTATTATTACTTTTTATTATTACTTTTTATTATTACTTTTTATTATTACTTTTTATTATTACTTTTTATTATTACTTTTTATTATTACTTTTTATTATTACTTTTTATTATTACTTTTTATTATTACTTTTCTTTGTCGCTCCATTGGGAGACCCAGACAATTGGGTATTACACTTTAAAAAGTGTAACCCCTCCCCTCTGCCTATACACCCTCCCGTGCCTCACGGGCTCCTCAGTTTTATGCTTTGTGTAGGAGGAGGCACACATTCACTCGAGCTCCCATTTTAGTCAGCAGCAGCTGCTGATTGTATCGGATGGCAGAAAAGAGGGCCCCCACAGGGCCCCCGGCATGCTCCCTTCTCACCCCACTAAGTCAGCGGTGCTGTTAAGGTTGAGGTACTCATTGCGGGTACAAAGGCTGGAGCCACATGCCGTTTTCCTTCCCCATCACTTAGAGGCTCTGGGAGAAGTTGGATCCTAACCGGTCATCCATTCACTGGGACCGGGCTCCCTCCGCAGCCCCTGTGGGATTCTGACGGACAGGAGACTTGGTATCATCAGGGACAGGGCCCTGCATCTAAAGGTACTCTGTGTCCCCCTGGGGACGGTGCATGGAGCGCTTTGGTCTCAGACGCTGCAGCGGCTGCTGTATTTTATGACGACCGGGACTACCGCGCCTGTTTGCCGGCCGCGGTATTAAATTTAGTCCCCGACTTCATGCGGCCTAGTGCCTTAACTCCCGCCCCCGGGCCTGCCAGTCAGGGGTAAGGGCGGGACGGTCGGCCTGACGTCGACAGTGAGGGCTGGAGCACACTTTAGGTGTCCTCCTCCCCCCTCACTAATCACTGTGGGGCACCAGATTCCCGCACTTTATTAGTCACGCCCACGGCTCCCTCCTCCCCTGAGAACGCCGGCAGCCATGGTTTAAACACATTCTGCCGGTGGAGGACTTCTGGCTGCAGCTCTGGGAGACCCGAGGCAGGGAATCTGGTGGACACACACCGCTTTCAGCGGTCGGTAAGCCACACCGGTCACCCGGTGCTGGTCCCCCTAGGGTGCCGAAGTGTGTGTGTGTGTGTATATATGTATATGTATGTATATGTGTGTGTATATATATATATATATATATATATATATATATATATATATATATATATATATATATATATATATATATATATATATATATATATATATATATATATATATATATATATTTGTATACATTTTCTCTGTTCGGCCGCATTGTTTAGCTTTTGGCTATATACCCTCAGTGATCACTCTCCTAGGAGACAACAGCATGTCGTTCACAAGGAGCAAGGATGCCAAGACACAGGGTTATTTTGCAACCTGTACCTCTTGTGCGGCTATGCTACCTGCAGGTTCCACCTACCCTCAGTGTGAGCAATGCTCGGGCCCTGTGGCACTCGCTCAGCCGGAGCCTCGGGCACTGGTGGGACCCTCGGCCCAGGTAGAACCGCCGGCTTCCCCTGTCCAGGTGGCAGGGACAGAGTTTGCAGTTTTAGCTGAGAAACTCTGAGTCACTTTCACAATCCATGGCTCAGTCTATGGACAAATGGTCTGCTAAGATACTAGAAGCCTTGCAGTCCAGACCGGCCCTTACACAGGCCCCGGGCACTGCGGGATCATCGCCCACAGGCCCCTCTCGGTCTGCGCCGCAGCGTGCTCCCGGGGTGGCCCCTAGGTATCACGTGGAGGACTCCGGCACGGACCGCAGTCCCAGACCGGCTAAGCGGGCTCGCTGGGAATCTTCCCCGACTTCATCACGCTGTTCGGGGTCTCAGCTTGAGGACTCTCTGGAGGATGAAGCGGAGGTCGCAGCCCAGGGCTCTGACCCTGACGTTGCTCTCAATCTTGATACACCTGAAGGGGACGCCATAGTTAATGACCTTATAGCGTCCATCAACCAGGTGCTAGATCTTTCTCCCCCAACTCCACCTGTAGAGGAGTCTGCTTCACAGCAGGAGAAACACCAGTTTAGGTTTCCCAAACGTACACTGAGTGCTTTTTTCGATCACTCTAACTTCAGAGATGCTGTCCAGAAGCACAGAGCTTTTCCGGACAAGCGCTTTACTAAGCGCCTTAATGACACACGTTACCCCTTCCCCTCTGACGTAGTTAAGGGTTGGGCTCAATGTCCCAAGGTGGATCCTCCAGTCTCTAGACTGGCGGCTAGATCCGTAGTATCAGTGGCTGACGGTTCATCGCTCAAGGATGCCACTGACAGGCAGATAGAGCTCCTAATGAAATCCATCTATGAAGCCACAGGCGCGTCTTTTGCTCCGGCCTTTGCAGCTGTGTGGGCACTCCAAGCTATCTCAGCTTGTCTGTCTGAGATTAATGCGGTCACACGTACCTCTGCCCCGCAAGTAGCGTCTTTGACTTCTCAGGCGTCGGTATTTTCATCCTACCATGAATGCCGTCCTGGACTCTGCTAGCCGTACAGCGGTAGCATCCGCCAATTCGGTGGCAGTCTGCAGGCCCATGTGGCTACGCGAATGGAAGGCAGACTCTGCTTCCAAGAAGTTCTTAACCGGTTTGCCATTTTCTGGCGACCGATTGTTTGGCGAGCGATTTGGATGAAATTATTAAGCAATCCAAGGGAAAGGACTCGTCCTTACCCCAGTCCAAACCAAACAGACCTCAGCAATGGAAAATTCAAGCGAGGTTTCGGTCCTTTCGGCCCTCAGCCAGATCCCAATCCTCCTCGTCCAACAGGCCACAGAAGAGCCAGAGGAACTCTTCTGCATGGCGGTCTAAGTCACGTCCTCCAAAGACCGCCGGAGCCACCGTCTCCAAGGCGGCCTCCTCATGACTTTCGGCCTCCCCAAACCGCATCCTCGGTCGGTGGCAGGCTCTCCCGCTTTGGCGACGCCTGGTGGCCACATGTCCAAGACCGATGGGTGAGAGACATTCTGTCTCACGGTTACAGGATAGAGCTCAGCTCTCGTCCTCCGACTCGTTTCTTCAGAACATCTTCGCCCCCCGAGCGAACCGATGCACTTGTTCAGGCGGTGAACACTCTGAAGACAGAAGGAGTTGTGATCCCCGTTTCCCTTCAGGAACGTGGTCGCGGTTTTTACTCCAACTTGTTCGTGGTGCCAAAAAAGGACGGATCATTCCGTCCCGTTTTGGACCTCAAATTGCTCAACAGACATGTGAGAACCAGACGGTTTCGCATGGAATCCCTCTGCTCTGTCATCGCTTCGATGTCCCAAGGAGACTTCCTAGCATCAATCGACATCAGGGATGCTTATCTCCATGTGCCGATCGCACCAGAGCATCAACGCTTCCTGCGTTTCGCCATCGGGGACGAACACCTTCAGTTTGTGGCACTGCCTTTCGGCCTGGCGACAGCCCCACGGGTCTTCACCAAGGTCATGGCATCCGTTGTGGCAGTCCTACACTCTCAGGGCCACTCGGTGATCCCTTACTTAGACGATCTCCTAGTCAAGGCACCCTCCCGGGTGGCATGTCAACACAGCCTGACCGTTGCTCTGGAGACTCTCCAGAGGTTCGGGTGGATCATCAATTTCCCAAAGTCAAAATTGACTCCGACCCAATCACTGACTTACCTCGGGATGGAGTTTCATACTCTCTCAGCGATAGTCAAGCTACCGCTGGACAAACAGCGTTCGCTGCAGACAGGGGTGCACTCTCTTCTTCGGGCCCAGTCACACCCTTTGAGACGCCTTATGCACTTCCTGGGGAAGATGGTGGCAGCAATGGAGGCAGTCCCCTTTGCGCAGTTTCATCTGCGTCCACTCCAATGGGACATTCTCCGCAAATGGGACAGGAGGTCGACGTCCCTAGACAGGAACGTCTCCCTTTCTCTGGCAGCCAAAACCTCTCTTCAGTGGTGGCTTCGTCCCACTTCTCTGTCGAAGGGAAAATCCTTCCTGCCCCCATCCTGGGCTGTGGTCACGACGGACTGACGCGAGTCTGTCAGGGTGGGGAGCGGTTTTTCTCCACCACAGGGCTCAGGGAACCTGGACTCCGACAGAGTCCTCCCTTCAGATCAATGTTCTGGAGATAAGGGCAGTGTATCTAGCCCTAAAGGCGTTCCATCGGTGGCTGGAGGGCAGGCAGATCCGCATACAGTCGGACAACGCCACGGCAGTCGCGTACATCAACCACCAGGGCGGCACGCGCAGCCATCAAGCCTTCCAAGAAGTTCGGCGGATTCTGCTGTGGGCGGAGTCCACAGCCTCCACCATCTCCGCAGTTCACATCCCGGGCGTAGAAAACTGGGAAGCAGACTTTCTCAGTCGCCAGGGCATGGACGCAGGGGAAGGGTCTCTTCACCCGGACGTGTTTCAAGAGATCTGTTGCCGCTGGGAACGCCGGACGTCGATCTCATGGCGTCTCGGCACAACAACAAAGTCCCGGCATTCATGGCACGGTCTCAGGATCACAGAGCTCTGGCGGCGGACGCATTAGTTCAAGATTGGTCGCAGTTTCGACTGCTTTATGTATTTCCTCCTCTGGCACTACTGCCCAGAGTGTTACGCAAGATCAGGTCCGACTGCCGCCGCGCCATCCTCGCCGCTCCAGACTGGCCGAGGAGGTCGTGGTATCCGGATCTGTGGCACCTCACGGTGGGTCAACCGTGGGCACTTCCAGACCGACCAGACTTGTTGTCTCAAGGGCCATTTTTCCATCTGAATTCTGCGGCCCTCAACCTGACTGTGTGGCCATTGAGTCCTGGCTCCTAGCGTCCTCAGGGTTATCTCAAGATGTCATTGCCACTATGAGACAGGCCAGGAAACCAACGTCCGCCAAGATCTATCACAGGGCTTGGAGGATCTTCTTATCCTGGTGCTCTGATAAGGGTTTTACCCCCTGGCCGTTTGCCTTACCCACTTTTCTTTCCTTCCTTCAATCTGGGATGGACAAGGGGTTGTCTCTCGGCTCTCTCAAGGGACAAGTATCGGCGCTTTCCGTGTTTTTTCAAAAACGTCTAGCCAGGCTTCCGCAGGTCCGCACGTTCCTGCAGGGAGTTTGCCACATAGTCCCACCTTACAAGCGTCCGCTGGAACCCTGGGATCTTAACAGGGTTCTAAGGGCTCTTCAGAAACCACCTTTCGAGCCGCTGCGGGATGTCTCTCTATCTCGTCTTTCGCAGAAAGTGGCTTTTCTAGTGGCAGTTACATCGCTCCGTAGAGTGTCGGAGCTTGCAGCGCTGTCATGCAAAGCCCCCTTCCTGGTTTTTCACCAGGATAAGGTGGTTCTGCGTCCGGTCCCGGAATTCCTCCCTAAGGTGGTATCCTCTTTTCATCTCAATCAGGATATCTCCTTACCTTCATTTTGCCCTCATCCAGTTCACCAATGTGAAAAGGATTTGCACTTGTTAGATCTAGTGAGAGCACTCCGGCTCTACGTGTCTCGCACGGCGCCACTGCGCCGTTCTGATGCGCTCTTTGTCCTTGTCGCTGGCCAGCGTAAGGGGTCGCAGGCTTCCAAGTAAACCTTGGCTCGGTGGATCAAGGAACCGATTTTTGAAGCGTACCGTTCTTCTGGGCTTCCGATTCCTTCAGGGCTGAAAGCCCATTCTACCAGAGCCGTGGGTGCGTCCTGGGCATTGCGGCACCGGGCTACGGCTCAGCAGGTGTGTCAGGCGGCTACCTGGTCTAGTCTGCACACTTTCACGAAACACTATCAGGTGCATACCTATGCTTCGGCAGATGCTAGTCTAGGTAGGCGAGTCCTTCAGGCGGCGGTTGCCCACCTGTAAGAGGGGGCCGTTGTCGGCTCTTTTTATCGGGGTATTATTTTACCCACCCAGGGACTGCTTTTGGACGTCCCAATTGTCTGGGTCTCCCAATGGAGCGACAAAGAAGGGAATTTTATTTACTTACCGTAAATTCCTTTTCTTCTAGCTCCTATTGGGAGACCCAGCACCCGCCCCTGTGCCCTTCGGGCTGGTTGTTCTTTTGTGTACACATGTTGTTCATGTTGATTTGTTCCTTTGGTTCATGGTCTTCAGTTCTCCGAACATCATCCTTCGGATTGAATTTACCTTAGAACATTTATAAGTTTCCTCCTTCCTGCTTTTGCACCAAAACTGAGGAGCCCGTGAGGCACGGGAGGGTGTATAGGCAGAGGGGAGGGGTTACACTTTTTTAAAGTGTAATACTTTGTGTGGCCTCCGGAGGCAGAAGCTATACACCCAATTGTCTGGGTCTCCCAATAGGAGCTAGAAGAAAAGGAATTTACGGTAAGTAAACAAAATTCCCTTTTTTATTACTTTTTATTATTACACATTACTTTATAATATATTATACTTTATTTTATATTTTATGTTTTTTACTTTTTTACAAAATATATTTTATATATTTTTATTTTTTCTACAGGGAAATGGGAAAAATGGGAATAAACAGGATGACAGCTGGATAAGCCCATTTGTCAAGCAATTCAATAATATGGGATTTTCGGTAAGTTGTTCTCCTATGCGTAACAGGTTCTGCATATTATACCATGCAAATCATATCCCAACTCTTGCACTTGTTTTCTTGCAGAGAGAGTCTGGGGATGATCCTTCACAGAGCAATAAAATGGATCTTTCTGGAGGTGAGTGAACCTAAAATTTTTTTTTATTTTTGGGGGCTGTCAGGTAACATTTGTTCACACCTTCCATAGATCGTTAAGGGGGTTAAATGGGTCAAATTACAAAGTTCTCATAAAAAACAATCCACTTTGTAATGTAACTTTCTTGTTCTCAAGAGCAAAGGCATTTCCCATTCTGTAGTTTACAGCTCATGGTCTAGGTTACCGGCCACCTCCACAGTGGATTTCGTGTGGCCAGTTTTTTTAGACAAAGAGCGATGGTCGGAAACTATCCAGGAAGAATCGGTGACCCTGCGCTATTCTGCTGCAAACTGGAGCAAATAAGCCTGCGCAGCATAGGAGAGCGGAGGGTTTGTGCCAGCGGAGTGTCTAAATGCTGGTCCGAGTTGTCAGTCATTGGAGCGCACTGTTTGCGTTCATGAACAAAACCTAAGAGGGGTGGGGGGGTCCAACTAAATACTCGATCTGCTGACCCTGTACCATGTCTCCTTTGCAGCACAGCTTGTTAGGGAGCAGATACATAACCGCAGTTCTGATTTGACACATTAATCCTCTGTATTTTGTGCGCGTTCTAGTATTTTATACTTTTTGCTTCAGTGAATTCCACAGTTGCCATTTTTCTCTAATTTAACCTTCGAACATTTATCCTCAGGGTTCTCAGACAAGAGAATGGATCTGGATAAATCGAGCCTTCTCGGGGATTACAGCCGGGTAAGTGGAAAAGGCGCCTTTCCAAAAAGTCTTCCATGGATCACAATCCTTACTTTGATAAGATCGCTACTTATATACTGTTTTATAAGATGCACCCCAAATTTAGAGATATATATCCAGAGGTGTCTTACCGGAGGGGAGCAGTAGCAGTGGTGGAGCAGGGTCACAGGAGGTGGGGGCTGTGCTGGCTGTGTGGAGCAGGACGGTGCGGCGGGTGTCAGAAGCTCTGTCGGCGGTGCGGGCTTCAAAGAAGTGGCGCCCGAAGTTGTTGCGTGCGCATATTGAGCTTCTGTCTCAATGACAAGCGAAGATCTCTTCTGCGCACGCGCCACCTCCAAGTGCCATTTTCCTGGAAAATCAATGGGTCCGGAGGAGGCGCGTGCACAGATGAGATCTTGAGCTGAGAGCTCCATATGCAGACGCCCGCCGACTCCAGGCGCCATTATTTGAAGCCCACACCGCCGACAAAGGATCTCACCCGCTGCACTGTCCTGCTCCACACAGCCCCCATTGTCCCCCTCCCAGTAAGCTACATTTGCATTATATGATGCATCCCTTTTTTTTCTCCCAAATTTTTGGGAGGAAATGTGCATCTTTATAATCTGAAAAATACGGTAGTTGATATCTGAATTAGACATTGATGTTATTCGTCCACGTGTTGCATGTGTGCAGACACCTGCGGGCTTGAATTGTAGAGGACGCTGCTGGCCTGCCTCTTCCCAGCGCCATCCTATATGTCTAAAATTTTCATGTAATTGCCAACGTTGGGCCAGCCCGTAGTCTGCCCTCCTATAGCCCAAAGCAGTCTCCTGTTGTCTCCTGAAGCCCCCCTTGCTGCATTTTAGGTTAATGGGTCCTTCCCCAAAAAAGTCACCCCCCCCCCCCCACCTACTTGTTTTTAGTTACTTGCTTTGCAACTTGCACTAACACCGTTGTTTTCTACCTCTTTGCTGTCTTTGCTTCCTTCCTCTGCTTTTTGCATCGGGATCCTGAAATCTCCCTTCTGCGTCCTTCTCTTCTGGTCTGCATCCCAATTCTGTATCGCACCCCTCCCCTCCCACCAGGATGGCATTGTAGCAGAAGAAAGCCAAAATCTGCAGTATATTGCCAATCAGAACATGAAGCTTCCCTCTCTAAATAGTGCACTTCCCTCTCAGTCCCTCGGCTCTTTCCCAGGGCTGACCATGCCAAATGTTGGTTCTGTTAGACAGGTGAGTCCGCCAGGGGACCAGGCACGTCCCAACACCAAACCTTCACACTGGGGAACATGCATTTATATTTCATCCTCTAGTATCCAAAGCAGAAAACAATGCAAAGATTTTAGATTGTTTAAATACCTGCACAATGCAGTACATTTTTTTATGGGCCATATCTTTTATGCTTTAATTCTTTAATTTTTTTTTTATTCTTATTTTTTTTACAGAATGGCAATTCCAATATGTTTGGCAATGCAGCACAAAATCGGGGCCCGCAACTGCCTCAAGCATTGAACCCCCCTCAGCCTAATCTCCGTGCGCAAGTGCCTCCTAATATTATGCCCCCTCAGGTACGTCCAAGAGCATCAGGATCTGTATACCTGGCTTTTTTGTATTCCTGACCACGAATATATTTATGGTTTTATATTTTTATATATGATATATATTTTTATATATGATATATATTTTTATATATGATATATATTTTTATATATGATATATATTTTTTTATATATGATATATATTTTTTTATATATATGATATATATTTTTTATATATATATATATATATATATATTTATATATATATATTTATATATATATATATATATATTTATATATATATATATATATATATATATTTTATATATTTTATATATGATAGAATTTTTTTATTTTTTTTTACCAGGTTCCTCCTTCCTTACTGAAGTATCCTCCTAATAACACGGGCATGAATCCGCTGTTTGGTCCCCAACAAGTAGCCATGTTGAACCAACTTTCTCAACTTACCCAGCTTTCTCAGCTTTCTCAGATCTCCCAGCTACAAGTAAGTGACGGACGAAAACCAAAATTCTTCACACACCCAATTTTTGATGTTTTGAGTAAATGTCTAGAAGTTGATGATATCCCACCTCTGGGCCACGTTTCCCTCCATTTTTAACGGTGACGTGGTTATGATTGAGCCTAAATGCACAATCAAAGATTACAATTGTGTAAAATTCTCAAGTGCTCAGGCGTTTTGTTTGCGTGGATCAGTTTTTGACTTGGTGAAGATCCATTATTTGCAGTCTGTAAATCTTTTTCCCTTTTTTACAGCGGTTATTGGCTCAGCAGCAAAAAGTGCAGAACCAGAGGGGAGGAATGGCCCCGGGAGGACGCCAGCCGCAGGAACAGCCGGTACGTACACACACAGAATCTTTGTTACGTCAAGAACCTACAAAGTTGGTTTTAGGCTATGTGCCCTCGGGACTATGTACCTGCGGGTATAGCCGCAGGTTTCCCGCAGCAGCTCCCCGGAATCCGCAGTTATCTATTGCTGCGGGATTCCAGCGAAATATCTGTGGTAAACCTGTGGACATTTGTACGGCTTACCTGCGGAAGTCCCGGCCTGTATCTCCATAGTGGAGAGGTGGGACGTCCGCAGCATATTCCGCAGCTGCACATACCACAGCATGGACACAGCACTCCCCATGTCCCATAGCATGGGGAGTGTCTGTACTTGCGGTAACCCGCGGATTTATCTGGAAAATCCACATAAATCGGCAGACTTTCCACGGCAAAGTCCGCAGCTACAATGCCCTATGGGCACACATGGCCTTAGGCTCAGGGGCTCCACAGCGACTTCGGACAAATGCTATGTCATACGACTAAAGGTCATAGTAACGCTACAGTACATGACTGCAAGTTGCCAGAAATCCAAATCTGCTGGTTTTTTTTGGTGACTTGTATTTCATAGTCACCGCTTAACCAGCCATTTCCACTATGGTAGCATCGGGATTCTACAATGTGGCCGTACACCATGCAAGGTGACCGAAGATGCCATGTAGCCCCAACCTTAAACTTTTTAAGATGGGTTCATGCATGTTCCACTGGCATCTTATAGACAAACTTGCATCTTCTTGGTCTAGCCGCGACGTCGGTGGTCGCCAGATGTGAAGCACCTACCTACCGGCCTTCCTGGCTCCTTCATTGCTGCGTGACGCTCACACATCACAACAGGCCGGCTAGTCAACGGGAGACTGGAGTGTTGGCAAATAAGTGTTGGGTGTCGCTGGTCAGTAGACGGAGGGTCGGCGATACTGTAGGTTCATGGGGTGTCACGGTGGGCGGCGCCATTAATCTGCCGGTGGGCTTCGGGCTCCATTGAATCGCTGGCGATTGACACGATGGACTTCAAGAAAATGGCCACTGAGACGGTGTGCATGTGCCGATTGGCCATTTTCTTGAAATCCACCGCGTCAACCACTGTATTCAAAGCAGCCGCAGTCAGATCAATGACTCCTGCCACCGCCATACCCCACGATCTAGCAGCATTGCCAACCCTCCGCCCTGTGACCCTCCTGAGCTGCTCCACTGCAATGACGCTAAACTCCCTTCCCCCCCCCCAGCCCTCAGTATTGCCGACTCTGCGCCACCACTGCCGCCCTGATGAGCCATATCCGGATAAGGTAAACCCCGACTTTACCCCCAGTGTTGGGAGGGAAAGGGGGGCTGTGCGTCTTATAATCTGGAACATACGGTGGGTCCCCCTCCACATTCCCATCCATAAGGCAGAATATAGAGGGCTATCTGGATGGCTTGTGATACCACATTACTTCCTAGTTATTAGCATAGCCTTTGCACTTGACGCATATGGAATTTTATTGATCTTCTCATTTTTTTAGACCCGCCCCTTTGGAATGCAGCAGCAACAACAACAATCCCGCCAACTCGATCCCAATCTTCTGATGAAGCAGCCTATGCCTCCATCACAAGAGCGAATGCTTCACCAGCCTCCCAAGTCCTACCTAGACAATGTTCTCCCCCACTCATCCCTAGAACTTCCAAAAGTTCCTTCCCCCATTGGTGCTTTCAATGGCTTCTCATTAGGTGAGTTATTCGTCAACCTCTGGAGCTTTCCACAGGTCGTTCACCCGTCATGGTTTCCCTTTGTGTGATTTTATTGCACTTGTTGTTGTCTCCAGGCTTGAACTCGAATGTAAATATGGAATTTGGTGGAATAAAGGAACCACAGTCCCGGCTAAGGAAGTGGACTACAGTGGATAGCATGTCTCCGAATAACTCACTGGACCAGAACTCCAGTAAACATGGTAGTGACCATCCCACCGCTAGACTGAAGATTACCAGTCATTGTTTCTGTTATGTTTGGCTCGATCTTGGGTACTAAAAGGATCTTATTTTTCTAATAGGTGCTATTTCAAGTGGTTTTAGGCTTGAAGATTCTCCATTTAGTTCTTATGACTTTATGAACAGCAGTAACTCTCCCTCCAGCCCTCCAGGAACTATAGGGGAAGGCTGGCCCAGTGCCAAATCGCCAAATGGCTCCAGCAGTGTCAATTGGCCACCAGGTGAGTAAGCGTTTCCCGAATTGTCCATTTCTAGAAGGGGTCATTAGGATAAGAGTTTCTCGTCTGTTTTTGGGACGATTTAATATACTATTTGTGAAAAAGCCAGCCCCCTTCCCGATCAAGTCTGTCTCTTTTCCCATGTATTAACACTTTAAAGGAGCAGTTAGGTTTTTCGTGTCGGCTTTTTTGCGTGCCGTGCCCACCCTCCCCCGTCCACAAGTGACATCTGGCATTGTAGGTTACCTGCAAAGACCCAGTACCAGGCACGACTTCAGTACCAGGCACGACTTCAGTACCAGGCACGACTTCAGTACCAGGCACGACTTCAGTACCAGGCACGACTTCAGTACCAGGCACGACTTCAGTACCAGGCACGACTTCAGTACCAGGCACGACTTCAGTACCAGGCACGACTTCAGTACCAGGCACGACTTCAGTACCAGGCACGACTTCAGTACCAGGCACGACTTCAGTACCAGGCACGACTTCAGTACCAGGCACGACTTCAGTACCAGGCACGACTTCAGTACCAGGCACGACTTCAGTACCAGGCACGACTTCAGTACCAGGCACGACTTCAGTACCAGGCACGACTTCAGTACCAGGCACGACTTCAGTACCAGGCACGACTTCAGTACCAGGCACGACTTATTGACTTGTGCAATCTTACATTTCTTAGTGACTGACACATGTAATCATGCCTGTGTATTGCTTGTTCCCTATTTGTATCCTGCAGGGTTTTTTGTTTTTTTCTTTTTTACATGTATTACATGTCTGTCTCAATATTTCTGATTTTTATTTCAGAATTTCGCCCTGGTGAGCCATGGAAAGGATATCCAAACATTGACCCAGAAACTGACCCCTACGTCACTCCTGGCAGTGTCATCAATAATCTGTCAATTAGTACTGTGCGGGGTGTTGACCACCTCAGGGACAGAAACAGTGGTAGGTGTCCTCCAGTTTTCTTATGGCTTTGTCTTGTCGCTGACCGTCGGACTCCGTTATTGAGGGTGTTTTGTTCTGGACTTTTGTAGGGTCATCCTCATCTTTGAACACCACGCTGCCTTCAAATAGTGCCTGGTCATCCATTCGTGCCTCCAACTACAATGTCTCCCACAGCAGTACCGCACAAAGCACTTCAGGTACGGCTATGGAAAAGTGGATGTCTCCCCAAACTGTCCCAAGAATTCAAGAAATTGCTAAACAAACTAAACCTATTTCTTTCAGTTAGAAATAGTGATCCCAAACCATCGTGGTCCCCTGGTCCCGTCGGTAACACCTCCCTGGCTCACGAGCTGTGGAAAGTTCCTTTGCCATCTAAAAGCATCAGTGCTCCGTCCAGGCCTCCCCCGGGGCTCACTGGTCAGAAGCCGCCGCTATCTGCCTGGGATAATGGCTCCCTGCGCCTAGGTACAGGGTGGGGATCTTCTGAGTCCAGATACACGCCAGGTATGTAAACTGTTAGGATCACTTTGGAGTTGTATTTAAAGGGGGTTATTTGGCTCTTCACGCTCATGGAAAGCGAGCCGTGCCAATGATTTTGTGATCCCACACACACCTGCCGCAACATGTACCCAATTGGCAGTAGTGGGCACATCTCAGCAGCTATAGAGATCATAACCTCATCACACCGCTCAGCTCTGATGCACAAGTTAGAGGTGCAGGATCGATTCTAACTTTAGGATTGGACGATATTTATTTTATTTTTTTTTTAATTTTTTTTTTTTTTTTTTTTTTTATTTAAGATTTTCCAAAATCGATATCCTTTTCCCCCTCCCGTCAACATAATGGCTGTATGAGGGCTAGTTTTCTGTGCTATGAGTTGTACTTTTGAATGACGCCATTAATTTTATTGTGCAATGTACTGAATATGAAGAAAATTGCAAGGGGGGGGTGAAACAAAATGCAAAATGACCACATCCTACGGGTAGTACGTCACCAATACCTGTGCCCAGACGTCCCCTTTAAAATCACCGTCACTTTCTACGAGCCCTAACGTTTTGGGTTTTTATTTTTTTTTGCTGCTTATTTATTTTCTGAAGAAAGGAGGTAAAACTCCCCGCATAAGGTCTCTACAGCTGCTTTATTTTCTCCAGGAGCTCCCGGATAGGCCACCGGCACAAATGGGAAATACAAAACAAAAATAGACAGAAAAAGGTATTTGGTTTCTTCAATAAAATTTTTTATTTTTATTGAAGAAATCTGATATCTTTTTACCTTGAGATATTATAATATATATATAATGTACTGTATTTTATGTACTGTATTAGTTTTATAGGGCGCACTGGATTATAAGACGCACCCCAAATTTAAAGCTAAAAAAGTAAAAAAAAAAAGAAAGTGAAAATCTGAGGTCCGTTTTTATAATCCGGTGGTGTCCGGTGGGGGGCAGCAGCAGTGGTGGAGTCAGGGGTCACAGGAGGCAGCGGCGGTGGTGGTGGAGCAGGTCCATGCTACGGGCAGTGCAGAGGGGGCCCCAGATACTCACTGCGGAGCTGTGCTGGGGTGGCCGGCGCTGCTGTGTGCTAGTGCTCGCTGCGGGCACTGGCCATTCTGAAAATGTCGGCGGTGCGGACTTCAAAGAAATGGCGGCCGCAGTCGGCGCTTGAGCGGAGAGCTCTATCTGCGCATGCGCCGGCTATGGGCGCCATTATTTGAAGAACTTACCGCTGATAGCTTGAGCACCAGCACACAGCAGCGCAGGCTGCTGCACAGAGCCTTTCCGGGCGGCACCGAGCGGCCGCGCAGGGAGCCTTTCCGGGCGGCACCGAGCGGCCGCGCAGGGAGCCTTTCCGGGCGGCACTGAGCCATGTCAGCCGCCTCACAGAGCCGCGCCGACCACTGCACAGAGCCACGCTGGGAGCCGCACACAGGAGCACAATATTGTCCTGCCTCCAGTGACCCCTCTACACTACGTCCCCCCCGGTAAGCTATATTCGGATTTTAAGACGCACCCCTCAGTTTCCTCCCAAATTTTTGGGAGGAAAAATGTCTTATAATCCGAAAAATACGGTATATAGATTGTTATAATTGTGGATATAGATTATATTATAATATTATTTGTGTATATAGAGTATATTATATTTGTATATATAATATCAATTATATTTCTTTGTCGCTCCATTGGGAGACCCAGACAATTGGGTGTATAGGCTATGCCTCCGGAGGCCGCACAAAGTATTACACTAAAAGTGTAAAGCCCCTCCCCTTCTGCCTATACACCCCCCGTGCTCCCACGGGCTCCTCAGTTTTTTGCTTTGTGCGAAGGAGGCAGACATGCATGCATAGCTCCACAGATTAGTCAGCAGCAGCTGCTGACTATGTCGGATGGAAGAAAAGAGGGCCCTTAACAGGGCCCCCAGCATGCTCCCTTCTCACCCCACTCTTGTCGGCGGTGTTGTTAAGGTTGAGGTATCCATTGCGGGTACGGAGGCTGGAGCCCACATGCTGTTTTCCTTCCCCATCCCCCTTAGGGCTCTGGGTGAAGTGGGATCCTATCGGTCTCCAGGCACTGAGACCGTGCTCCATCCACAGCTCCTGAGGAGCCTGCTGGATAGGAGCCGAGTATTGTTCAGGGACATGGCCTTGCTACTTTGAGGTACTCTGTGTCCCCGTGGGGACTGCGCACAGCGACACTCCAGCATTGCTGGGTGTGCTAGTGCACCGGGGACCGCGGCGCTGACCGCGTTTGTGCCATTACACACTGCAGCATCGCTGAGTGTGTTACTGTATGGGGACTACCACGCTGACCGCCGCTGCCATTGTTATCACTGAGGCGCGGCTGGGACTGTTAGTGCGCCGGGGACTTCCGCACAGACCGCGCTTATACGGCGGCCGCGCTTATAACTCGAGTCCCCGGCTTTTGGGCCTAGTCTCTTTTTCTTCCCGCCCCCAGCCCTGCCAGTCAGGGGAAGGGCGGGACGCTGTACAGCACGGCAGCACTGAGGGCTGGAGCATGCTTTGCATACTCCACCCCCCTCACTGTGCACAGTGGGGCACCAGTTCCCGCACTTTCTGGGTCACGCCCACGGCTCCCTCCTCTCCTCAGGACGCCGGCAGCCATTCCTGTCAGCTCCTCGGACGCTGCAGAGGGGAGACAAGCGCTGGGGGACCCAGGCAGGGATTCTGGTGGCCACACAACCGCTTTAAGCGGACGGTAAGCAGCACCTCAGGTGCTGGCCCCACTTGGTGCAGAAGTGTAATTATAGTTTATATGTTTACAGGCTATACTTTACACTGTATGGTGCACAGTTGATTTCTAGCTATATACCCTGTTGTGTTGCTCAAAGGAGACAACAGCATGGCGCCCACAAGAAGCAGGGGTGCCAAAACACAGGCTTACTATGCTGCCTGCGCCGCATGTACAACCTCGCTACCGGCAGGTTCCACTGACCCTCATTGTGTGCACTGCTCGGCCCCTGTGGCGCTTACTCAGCCGGAGCCTCTGCTAAGGGGGGCCCAGGGGGAACAACCAGCTAACACTGTCCAGGTGACAGGGACGGAGTTTGCAGTTTTTCTTTGTCGCTCTATTGGGAGACCCAGACAATTGGGTGTATAGCTACTGCCTCCGGAGGCCACACAAAGTATTACACTTAAAAGTGTAAGGCCCCTCCCCTACTGCCTATACACCCCCCGTGGGATCACGGGTTCCTCAGTTTTCATGCTTTGTGCGAAGGAGGCTAACATCCACGCATAGCTCCACTGTTTAGTCAGCAGCAGCTGCTGACTTTGTCGGATGGAAGAAAAGAGGGCCCATACTAGGGCCCCCAGCATGCTCCCTTCTCACCCCACTTTTGTCGGAGGTGTTTGTTAAGGTTGAGGTACCCATTGCGGGTACGGAGGCTGGAGCCCACATGCTGCTTTCCTTCCCCATCCCCTTAGGGCTCTGGGTGAAGTGGGATCCTATCGGTCTTCAGGCACAGGAGACCGTGCTCCGTCCACAGCCCTGGGGATCTGCTGGACATGGAGCTGAGTATCGTCAGGGACAAGGCCCTGCTACATTAAGGTACTCTGTGTCCCCGTACAAATCGCGCACACACACACCAGCATTGCTGGGTGTGTTAGTGCGCCGGGGGCAGCAGCGCAGCGCGCTCGTGCTATACTCACTACAGCTTGCTGAGTGAGTTTGTGTTGGGAACTACCGCGCCGACCGCTGATGGCGGTTTCTTTTTCGCTCCTAATTGGGAGACCCAGACAGTGGGTGTATAGCTACTGCCCTCTGGAGGCCGCACAAAGAACTACACTTAAAAGTGTAAGGCCCCTCCCCTTCTGGCTATACACCCTCCCGTAGGAGTACAGATTCCTCAGTTTTAGCTTTGTGCGCAAGGAGGTCAGACACGCACGCATAGCTCCATTGTTTTTAGTCAGCAGCAGCTGCTGACTATGTCGGATGGAAGAAAAGAGGACACATATAGTGTCCCCAGCATGCTCCCTTCTCACCCCACTGTATGTCGGAGGTGTTTGTAAGGTTGAGGTACCCATTGCGGGTACGGCGGCAGGAGCCCACATGCTGATTCCTTCCCCATCCCTTTTTACAGGGCTCTGGGTGAAGTGGGATTTACCGGTCTCCAGGCACTGAGACCGTGCTCCATCTACAGCCCCTGGAGAAGATGCTGGATGGAGCGGAGTACATCAGGGACATGGCCCTGCATCCTCAAGGTACTCTGTGTCCCCGTGCAGGCGCTCACACCGCAGCTTGCTGGGTGTTGTAGTGCGCCGGGGGACATCAGCGCTACGGCGCTTGTGCCAGGCCTCATTCAGCTTCGCTGAAGCAGGCACACTAGTGGGAAACGGTCGCGCCGGCCGCTGGGACTGCGGCGCGGCTGGCACTTGTGGTGCGCCGGGGACTTCAGCGCGGCCCGCGCTTTTACGGCGGCCGCGCTGATAACTCGAGTCCCCGGCTTTTGCGGCCTGCTTCCGTTCGTTCCCGCCCCCGGACCTGCCAGTCAGGAGAGGGGCGGGACGCTGGCCACGTCTAGGAACGATCATGCCGGCCGCTGGGACTGCGGCGCGGCTGACACTTGTGGTGCGCCGGGGACTTCAGCGCGGCCCGCGCTTTTACGGCGGCCGCGCTGATAACTCGAGTCCCCGGCTTTTGCGGCCTGCTTCCGTTCGTTCCCGCCCCCAGACCTGCCAGTCAGGAGAGGGGCGGGACGCTGGCCAGTGCATCAGCGCTGAGGGCTGGAGTCGTTTTTACATACTCCAGCCCTCACAATCGGCACAGAGGGGACACTGTTCCCGCACTTTTGTTTGGGAACTCCCACGGACCGCCCCTCTCCACAGACGCCGGCAGCCATTCCTGCTGACACGCTGAGCTGCAGAGGGGAGCCGGGGAGACCCAGACAGGGAATCTGCAGCCTCTTACCCGCTATTCAGCGGGCGGTAAGCCCCCTCTTGTGCCAGTATTATTCTTAGTATTTTGTTTATACAAATACTTTGTATTGCATAGCGCTGGGCGCCCTTTGGCTATAGACTCTCTCACATTGCAGAGAGCCAGCAACATGTCGTCCGTAAAACGCAAGGGTGCCAAGGCACAGACATTATATGCTTCCTGCACCGCTTGTGGGACTTTTCTACCAGCAGGCTCCACGGACCCCCATTGTGTGCAGTGCTCGGCCCCTGCGGCGCTTGCACAGTCGGGACCTCTGCTGGACGTGACCCAGGGTGTACCACCTGTGAATGCTGTCCAGGTGACAGGAACTGAGTTTGCAGCTTTTGCTGACAGAATGGCTCTCACTATGTCACAAATTCTGGACACATTGCGAGCTAGGCCTGTACTTCAGGCCACGGACACTGTGCAATCATTGCCCCCTGGTCCCCCTCAGCTCCAAGCTCCGGGACGGGCATACACACCTCAGGGTGAAGACTCTGACTCGGACGATGGCCCCGGGCAGCCTAAGCGGGCTCGCTATGACGGGCCTTCACATTCATCTCAATGGTCAGAATCCCAGCGAGATGAATCTATGGGTGATGAGGCGGACGTAACTGATCAGGATTCTGATCCTGGGACCGCACTCAATCTAGATACACCAGATGGTGACGCCATAGTTAATGATCTTATATTTAACATCAATAAGATGTTAAATATTTCCCCACCAGCTCCTCTTGTGGAGGAGTCAGCTTCGCAGCACGAGAGAATCCATTTCAGATACCCTAAGCGTACTTTAAGCACTTTTCTGGACCACGCTGACTTTAGAGACGCAATCCAGAAACCCCACGCTTATCCTGAAAGGCGTTTTCCTAAACGGCTTAAAGATACACGCTATCCTTTTCCCCCTGAGGTGGTCAAGGGTTGGACCCAGTGTCCAAAAGTGGATCCTCCAATTTCCAGGCTTGCAGCTAGATCCTTGGTTGCAGTTGAAGATGGAGCGGCACTTAAAGATGCCACTGACAGGCAGATGGAGCTCTGGCTGAAATCCATCTATGAAGCGATTGGAGCGTCATTAGCGCCTTCTTTTGCGGCCGTATGGGCACTCCAAGCTATCTCAGCCGGGCTTGCGCGAGTTGACTCCGTCACACGTACATGTGCCCCGCAGGTAGCACCATTGACCTCGCAAATGGCGGCATTCGCGTCGTACGCGATTAATGCTGTTCTTGACGCTACAAGCCGCACGGCAGTGGCGTCAGCCAACTCCGTTGTTTTGCGTAGGGCCCTGTGGTTGAGACATTGGAAAGCAGATTCTCATTCCAAGAAGTGCTTAACCAATTTGCCTTTTTCTCGTGACCGATTGTTTGGAGAGCGTTTGGATGAAATCATCAAACACTCCAAGGGTAAGGACTCATCCTTACCGCAACACAGACAAAACAAACCCCAACAAAGGAAGGGTCAGTCTGGTTATCGGTCCTTTCGAGGACCGGGCAGGTCCCAATTCGCCTCGTCAAAAAAGACTCAAAAGGACCAGAGACGCTCAGATTCTTGGAGGTCTCAGTCACGACCAAAAAGGACAGCCGGAGGAACCGTTGCCAAGACGGCGTCCTCCTGACTTGCGGTCTCCGATTCCCACACCCGCGGTCGGTGGGAGGCTTTCCCACTTTGGCGACATCTGGCTGTCACACGTCAAAGACCGTTGGGTGAGGGATATTCTGTCTCACGGGTACAGGATAGAGTTCAGTTCTCGTCCGCCAACTCGTTTCTTCAGAACTTCTCCACCACCAGACCGAGCCGATGCTCTGTTGCAGGCGGTGGCCGCTCTAAAGGCGGAAGGAGTGGTGACCTCCGTCCCGCTTCAGGAACAAGGTCACGGTTTTTACTCCAATCTGTTTGTGGTCCCAAAAAAGGACGGATCGTATCGGCCCGTCCTGGATCTAAAGTTGCTCAACAGACACGTAAAAGTCAGGAGGTTCCGGATGGAATCCCTACGCTCCGTCATAGCCTCAATGTCTCAAGGAGATTTTCTAGCATCAATAGATATCAAGGATGCGTATCTCCACGTGCCGATCGCACCAGAGCATCAGCGTTTCCTACGCTTCGTCATACACGACGAACACCTACAGTTCGTAGCGTTACCTTTCGGTCTGGCAACAGCCCCCCGGGTCTTCACCAAGGTCATGGCAGCAGTAGTAGCTGTTCTGCACTCGCAGGGTCACTCGGTCATCCCGTATCTAGACGACCTGCTTATAAAGGCACCCTCTCAAGAGGCATGCCAACACAGTCTGAAGGTGGCACTAGACACTCTCCAGAGTTTCGGGTGGATTATCAACTTTCCAAAGTCTCATCTAACCCCGACCCAATCTCTGACTTATCTTGGCATGGAGTTTCATACTCTCTCAGCGATAGTGAAGCTTCCACTGGACAAGCAGTGCTCGCTACGGACTGGAGTGCAATCTCTCCTTCAGAGCCAGTCGCACTCACTGAGGCGCCTCATGCATTTCCTAGGAAAGATGGTAGCAGCAATGGAGGCAGTCCCGTTCGCGCAGTTTCATCTGCGCCCTCTACAATGGGACATTCTACGCCAATGGGACGGGAAATCGACGTCCCTCGACAGGACTGTCTCCCTCTCTCAGACTGCCAAGGACTCTCTCCGTTGGTGGCTTCTCCCCACCTCATTGTCACAGGGAAAGTCGTTCCTTCCCCCGTCCTGGGCAGTGGTCACGACGGATGCGAGCCTATCAGGGTGGGGAGCGGTGTATCTCCACCACAGGGCTCAGGGGATGTGGACTCTGGAAGAGTCCACCCTGCAGATCAATGTTCTGGAAATCAGAGCAATCTATCTTGCCCTGCGAGCCTTCCAACAATGGCTGGAAGGCAAGCAGATTCGGATTCAGTCGGACAATTCTACGGCGGTGGCTTACATCAACCACCAAGGGGGAACACGCAGTCGCCAAGCTTTTCAAGAAGTCCAACGGATTTTGACGTGGGTGGAAAGCAGAGCGTCCACCATATCCGCAGTTCACATCCCAGGCGTGGAAAACTGGGAAGCAGACTTTCTCAGTCGCCAGGGCATGGACGCAGGAGAATGGTCACTTCACCCGGACGTGTTTCAGCAGATCTGTTGCCGCTGGGGGACGCCGGACGTCGATCTGATGGCGTCACGGCACAACAACAAGGTCCCAGTTTTCATGGCACGGTCTCACGATCACCGAGCACTGGCGGCAGACGCCTTGGTTCAGGATTGGTCGCAATTCCGACTCCCCTATGTGTTCCCACCTCTAGCATTGTTACCCAGAGTTCTCCGGAAAATCAGGTCCGACTGCCATCGAGCCATACTCGTCGCTCCAGATTGGCCAAGAAGGTCGTGGTACCCGGATCTGTGGCATCTCACGGTAGGCCAACCGTGGACACTACCAGACCGTCCAGATTTGCTGTCTCAAGGGCCGTTTTTCCATCTGAATTCTGCGGCCCTGAACCTGACTGTGTGGCCATTGAGTCCTGGATCCTAGCGGCCTCAGGTTTATCTCAGGAGGTTGTTGCCACAATGAGACAGGCTAGAAAACCATCCTCAGCTAAGATCTATCACAGAACGTGGAAGATATTCTTAGCGTGGTGCTTGGCTCAAGGGTTTTCTCCCTGGCCATTTGCATTGCCAATTTTTCTTTCCTTCCTGCAGTCTGGGTTGGAAAAAGGTTTGTCGCTTAGCTCTCTTAAGGGTCAAGTCTCCGCGCTATCCGTATTCTTTCAGAAGCGCTTGGCACAGCTTTCTAAAGTACGCACGTTTCTCCAAGGAGTTTGTCATATCGTTCCTCCTTACAGACGGCCATTGGAACCCTGGGATCTGAACAAGGTTCTCATTGCTCTCCAGAAACCGCCTTTCGAGCCTTTGAAAGAGGTTCCCCTTTCTCGGCTTTCACAAAAGGTAGTTTTTCTTGTGGCGGTCACGTCTCTTCGAAGAGTGTCCGAGCTAGCGGCGTTATCTTGCAAATCTCCCTTCCTGGTGTTTCACCAAGACAAGGTAGTACTGCGTCCAATTCCAGAGTTTTCTCCCAAGGTGGTTTCTTCCTTTCATCTCAATCAGGATATCACCTTACCATCTTTGTGTCCGCATCCAGTTCACCAATTTGAAAAGGGTTTACATCTGTTGGACCTGGTGAGAGCACTCAGGATTTACATTTCTCGCACGGCGGCTCTACGCCGTTCGGATGCGCTCTTTGTCCTAGTCGCTGGTCAGCATAAGGGATCGCAAGCTTCCAAATCCACCCTGGCGCGGTGGATCAAGGAACCAATTCTTCACACATACCGTTCTGCTGGGCTTCCGATTCCATCTGGACTGAAGGCCCATTCTACCAGAGCCGTGGGTGCGTCCTGGGCATTACGGCATCAGGCTACGGCTCAGCAAGTGTGCCAGGCGGCTACCTGGTCGAGTCTGCACACGTTTACCAAACACTATCAAGTGCATACCTACGCTTCGGCAGATGCCAGCCTAGGTAGACAGGTCCTTCAGGCGGCGGTGGCCCACCTGTAGGAAGAGGCTGTCTGACAGCCCGTTCATGTGGTATCTTTTTACCCACCCAGGGACTGCTTTTGGACGTCCCACTGTCTGGGTCTCCCAATTAGGAGCGAAAAAGAAGAAGGGAATTTTGTTTACTTACCGTAAATTCCTTTTCTTCTAGCTCCAATTGGGAGACCCAGCACCCGCCCTATTTGTTCTTAGGGTTTCGTTTTTTCGGGTGCACATGTTGTTCATGTTGTTTCTTAAGTTCTCCGATCGTGTTATCGGATTGAATTTGTTTTTGAAACTGTTATTGGCTTTCCTCCTTCTTGCTTTGGTACTAAAACTGAGGAATCTGTACTCCTACGGGAGGGTGTATAGCCAGAAGGGGAGGGGCCTTACACTTTTAAGTGTAGTTCTTTGTGCGGCCTCCAGAGGGCAGTAGCTATACACCCACTGTCTGGGTCTCCCAATTGGAGCTAGAAGAAAAGGAATTTACGGTAAGTAAACAAAATTCCCTTCTTTTACAGCAGCGCTGCGACTCGGCTGGGACTTGTGGTGCGCCGGGGACTTCCGCGCTGGCCGCGCTTATACGGCGGCCGCGCTTATAAATCGAGTCCCCGGCTTTTGCGGCCTAGTTCCGTTTCGTTCCCGCCCCCAGGCCTGCCAGTCAGGGGAAGGGCGGGAAGCTGTGCTGAACTTCAGCGCCGAGGGTTGGAGTCTGCTTAGCATACTCCAACCCCCCTCACTGGGCACAGTGGGACGCCAGTTTCCCGCACTTTGTCTGGGGCACGCCCACGGCCCGCCCCTCTTCACAGGACGCTGGCAGCCATTCCTGTTTGCAGTCTCAGTGGAGAAGGGAGACAAGCTCTGGGAGACCCAGACACGAGATTCTGGCGACCACACACCCGCTTGGAGCGGGCGGTAAGCGGCACCTCGGGTGCTGACACCACTTGTGCCGAAGTGTTCATTTGTATATGCTTGTATTCTATACATTGCCCTGTACGGTCGCTATTCTTGGCTATATACCCTCCTAGATTGCTAGACAACATGTCGTCCGCAAAAGGCAAGGGGGCCAAGACACAGGCTTTCTATGCTACCTGTACCATATGTGCGGCTGTTCTACCGGCTGGTGCCACTGACCCCCATTGTGTGCAATGTTCGGCCCCTGTGGCACTTGCTCAGCCGGGGCCTCGGCTAGAGGTGGCCCAAGGAGAACCACCTGTGAACACTGTCCAGGTGACAGGGACGGAATTTGCAGTTTTTGCTGATAGATTGTCTGTGACTATGACTAAAATCCTTGAGACTTTGCAGTCCAGACCGGTACATCAGACCATGGGCACTGTTGATTCAATGCTCCCTGGCCCCCCTCATTTGGAACAAATCCGTGCTCCGGGGGGGTCCCATGCATCCCGGGGTGATGGCTCTGACACGGACGACAGTCCCAGACAGCCTAAGCGAGCTCGCTACGAGCGACCCTCGACTTCATCTCACTGGTCAGGGTCCCAGCAAGAGGACTCTCTATATGATGAGGCAGAGGTAGCTGATCAGGAGTCTGACCCTGAGACCGCTCTCAATCTGGATACACCTGATGGGGACGCAATAGTGAATGATCTCATAGCGTCCATCAATAAAATGTTGGATATTTCTCCCACAGCTCCTCCAGTGGAGGAGACAGCTTCACAGCAGGAGAAATTCCATTTCAGGTATCCCAAGCGTAAATTGAGTACTTTTCTGGACCACTCTGACTTTAGAGAGTCAGTCCAGAAACACCACGCTTATCCGGATAAGCGTTTCTCCAAACGTCTTAAGGATACACGTTATCCCTTTCCCCCTGAGGTGGTCAAGAGCTGGACCCAGTGTCCAAAGGTGGATCCCCCAATCTCCAGGCTTGCGGCTAGATCCATAGTGGCAGTGGAAGATGGGGCTTCACTTAAAGATGCCACTGACAGACAGATGGAACTCTGGTTGAAATCCATCTATGAAGCTATCGGCGCGTCGTTTGCTCCAGCATTCGCAGCCGTATGGGCACTCCAAGCTATTTCAGCTGGTCTTGCGCAGGTTGACACTGTCACACGTACATCTGGTCCGCAAGTAGCGTCCTTAACCTCCCAAATGTCTGCATTTGCGTCTTACGCTATTAATGCTGTCCTAGACTCTACGAGCCGTACGGCAGTGGCGTCCGCCAACTCCGTGGTTTTACGCAGAGCCTTGTGGTTAAGGGAATGGAAGGCAGATTCTGCTTCCAAGAAGTGCTTAACCAGTTTGCCATTTTCTGGTGACAGACTGTTTGGTGAAAGATTGGATGAAATCATTAAACAGTCCAAGGGTAAGGACTCATCCTTACCTCAGCCCAGACCAAATAAACCCCAACAGAGAAAGGGACAGTCGAGGTTCCGGTCCTTTCGAGGCTCGGGCAGGTCCCAATTCTCCTCGTCCAAAAGGACTCAAAAGGATCAGAGGAGCTCAGATTCTTGGCGGGCTCAGTCACGCCCAAAGAAAGCAGCCGGAGGAACCGCTACCAAGGCGGCTTCCTCATGACTTTCGGCCTCCTCTCTCCGCATCCTCGGTCGGTGGCAGGCTCTCCCGCTTTGGCGACATTTGGCTGCCACATGTCAAAGACCGTTGGGTGAGAGACATTCTGTCTCACGGGTACAGGATAGAGTTCAGTTCTCGTCCTCCAACTCGATTCTTCAGAACTTCTCCGCCTCCCGGCCGAGTCGATGCTCTTCTGCAGGCGGTGTGCTCTTTAAAGGCAGAAGGATTGGTGATCCTTGTTCCTCTTCAGGAGCAAGGTCACGGCTTTTACTCCAATTTGTTTGTGGTACCAAAAAAGGACGGGTCTTTCCGTCCTGTTCTGGACCTAAAACTGCTCAACAAGCATGTGAAAACCAGGCGGTTCCGGATGGAATCCCTCCGCTCCGTCATCGCCTCAATGTCTCAAGGAGATTTCCTAGCATCAATAGACATCAAAGATGCTTATCTCCACGTGCCGATTGCTCCAGAGCACCAGCGTTTTCTACGCTTCGTTATAGGAGACGAACACCTTCAGTTCGTAGCCCTGCCTGTCGGTTTGGCGACAGCCCCAAGGGTCTTCACCAAAGTCATGGCAGCAGTAGTAGCAGTCCTGCACTCTCAGGGTCACTCTGTGATCCCTTACTTGGACGATCTACTTGTCAAGGCACCCTCTCAAGAGGCATGCCAACACAGCCTGAACGTTGCGCTGGAGACCCTCCAGAGTTTCGGGTGGATCATCAACTTTTCAAAGTCAAATCTCACCCCGACCCAATCGATAACATACCTTGGCATGGAGTTTCATACTCTCTCAGCGATAGTGATGCTTCCGCTGGACAAACAGCGTTCACTACAGACAGGGGTGCAATCTCTCCTTCAGGGCCAGTCGCACCCCTTGAGACGCCTCATGCACTTCTTGGGGAAGATGGTAGCAGCAATGGAGGCAGTCCCTTTCGCGCAGTTTCATCTGCGTCCACTACAATGGGACATTCTCCGCCAATGGGACGGGAAGTCGACGTCCCTAGACAGGAACGTCTCCCTTTCTCAGGCGACCAAGGATTCTCTTCATTGGTGGCTTCTTCCCACCTCATTGTCAATAGGAAAGTCTTTCCTACCCCCATCTTGGGCGGTGGTCACAACGGACGCGAGTCTATCAGGGTGGGGAGCAGTTTTTCTCCACCACAGGGCTCAAGGTACGTGGACTCAGCAAGAGTCCACCCTTCAGATCAATGTTCTGGAAATCAGAGCAGTGTACCTTGCCCTACAAGCCTTCCAGCAGTGGCTGGAAGGCAAGCAGATCCGAATTCAGTCGGACAACTCCACAGCGGTGGCATACATCAACCACCAAGGAGGGACACGCAGTCGGCAAGCCTTCCAGGAAGTCCGGCGGATTCTGACGTGGGTGGAAGACACGGCATCCACCATATCCGCAGTTCACATCCCGGGCGTAGAAAACTGGGAAGCAGACTTCCTCAGTCGCCAGGGTATGGACGCAGGGGAATGGTCTCTTCACCCGGACGTGTTTCAGGAAATTTGTCGCCGCTGGGGAATGCCGGACGTCGACCTAATGGCGTCCCGGCACAACAACAAGGTCCCGGCCTTCATGGCACGATCTCAGAGCTCTGGCGGCGGACGCCTTAGTTCAAGATTGGTCGCAGTTCCGGCTACCTTATGTGTTCCCACCTCTGGCACTGTTGCCCAGAGTGCTACGCAAGATCAGGTCCGACTGCCGCCGCGCCATCCTCGCCGCTCCAGACTGGCCAAGGAGATCGTGGTTCCCGGATCTGTGGCATCTCACGGTAGGACAACCGTGGGCACTACCAGACCGGCCAGACTTGCTGTCTCAAGGGCCGTTTTTCCATCAGAATTCTGCGGCCCTGAGCCTGACTGTGTGGCCATTGAGTCCTGGATCCTAGAGTCTTCAGGATTATCTCAAGAGGTCATTGCCACCATGAGACAGGCTAGGAACCTAACCTCTGCCAAGATCTACCACAGGACGTGGAAGATATTCTTATCTTGGTGCTCTGCTCAGGAAGTTTCTCCCTGGCCATTTGCTTTACCTACTTTTCTTTCCTTCCTGCAATCCGGGTTGGAAAAAGGTTTGTCGCTCGGCTCCCTTAAGGGACAAGTCTCTGCGCTATCTGTATTTTTTCAGAAGCGCATAGCACGACTTCCTCAGGTACGCACGTTCCTGCAGGGGGTTTGTCATATCGTCCCTCCTTACAAGCGGCCGTTAGAGCCCTGGGATCTGAACAAGGTTCTAATTGCTCTTCAGAAGCCGCCTTTCGAGCCTATGAGGGATGTTTCCCTGTCTCGCCTTTCTCAGAAAGTGGCTTTTCTAGTAGCGGTCACGTCTCTGCGGAGAGTGTCCGAGCTAGCAGCGCTGTCATGCAAATCTCCCTTCCTGGTATTTCACCAGGATAAGGTGGTGCTGCGCCCAATTCCGGAGTTTCTCCCTAAAGTGGTATCCCCTTTTCATCTCAATCAGGATATCTCCTTACCTTCTTTGTGTCCTCGTCCAGTTCATCAATGTGAAAAGGATTTGCATATGTTGGATCTGGTGAGAGCACTCAGAATCTACATTTCCCGCACGGCTCCTCTGCGCCGCTCGGATGCACTCTTTGTCCTTGTCGCTGGCCAGCGTAAAGGGTCGCAAGCTTCCAAATCCACCCTGGCTCGGTGGATCAAGGAACCAATTCTTGAAGCCTACCGTTCTGCGGGGCTTCCGGTTCCCTCAGGGCTAAGAGCCCATTCTACCAGAGCCGTGGGTGCCTCCTGGGCATTACGGCACCAGGCTACGGCTCAGCAGGTGTGCCAGGCGGCTACCTGGTCAAGTCTGCACACTTTTACCAAGCATTATCAGGTGCATACCTATGCTTTGGCGGACGCCAGCCTAGGTAGACAAGTCCTTCAGGCGGCGATTGCCCACCTGTAGAAAAGGGTCGTTTTTACGGCCCTATCATGAGGTATTATTTTACCCACCCAGGGATTGCTTTTGGACATCCCAATTGTCTGGGTCTCCCAATAGAGCGACAAAGAAGGGAATTTTGTTTACTTACCGTAAATTCCTTTTCTTCTAGCTCTAATTGGGAGACCCAGCACCCGCCCCTGTTTTTTTGTATACACCTGTTGTTCAGGTTGAATGGTTTCAGTTCTCCGATATTCCTTCGGATTGAATTTACTTAAACCAGTTTATTGGCTTTCCTCCTTCTTGCTTTTGCACTAAAACTGAGGAACCCGTGATCCCACGGGGGGTGTATAGGCAGTAGGGGAGGGGCCTTACACTTTTAAGTGTAATACTTTGTGTGGCCTCCGGAGGCAGTAGCTATACACCCAATTGTCTGGGTCTCCCAATTAGAGCTAGAAGAAAAGGAATTTACGGTAAGTAAACAAAATTTCTTCGGCGCTCCATTGGGAGACCCAGACGATTGGGTGTATAGCACTGCCTCCGGAGGCCACACAAAGCATTACACTAAAAAGTGTAAGGCCCCTCCCCTTCTGGCTATACACCCCCCGTGGGATCACGGGCTGCTCAGTTTTCAAGCTTTGTGCGAAGGAGGTCAGACATCCACGCATAGCTCCACTGTTTAGTCAGCAGTAGCTGCTGACTATATCGGATGGAAGAAAAGAGGGCCCATACTAGGGCCCCCAGCATGCTCCCTTCTCACCCCATTCCGATTGGCGGTGTTTGTTAAGGTTGAGGTACCCATTGTGGGTACGGAGGCTGGAGCCCACATGCTGCTTTCCTTCCCCATCCCCCTGAGGGGCTCTGAGGAAGTGGGATCTTACCGGCCCCCAAGCCCTGAGGCCGGGCTCCATCCACAGACCCATAGAACCTGCTGGGTACCGTTCAGGGACAAGGCCCTGCTACATTCAGGTACTCTGTGTCCCCGTATGGACAGGCCGCGCACACTCCAGACTTGCTGGGTGTGCTAGTGCGCCGGGGACAGTAGCGCTGCGCGCTGGGGTTACAGTCACTGCAGTTTCTCTGAGGGACTTTATGTGTTGGGGACTGCCGCGCCGGCCGCCCCTGGAGCGGCGGCGCGGCTGAGACTTGTGGTGCGCCGGCGACTTAGCGCCGACCGTGCTTTTACGACGGCGGCGCTTATAAATCTAGTCCCCGGCTTTTGCGGCCTAGCTCCGCTTCGTTCCCGCCCCCACCCTGTCAATCAGGGAAAGGGAGAGACGCTGTTCTATAGTCAGCGCCGAGGGCTGGAGTCTTATTTACATACTCCAGCCCTCTCACTGAGCACAGTGGGACGCAGGTTTCCCGCACTTTGTCTGAGCACGCCCAGGGCCCGCCCCTCTCCACAGGACGCCGGCAGCCATTCCTACATGCAGTCTGGCTGGAGAACGGACACAGGCTCTGGGAGACCCAGACAAGGGATTTCTGGCGACCACACACCCGCGTTAAGCGGGCGGTAAGCAGCACATTAGTGCTGGCCCCACTAGTGCCACAGTGTTATATTGGTGTATTTTTTTTTCACTATACCATATATATATATATATTGCACTGTAAGGTCGCTTCTTGGCTGTATACCCTATATTGCTCTGAGGAGACGACAACATGTCATCCGCAAAACGCAAGGGTGCCAAGACACAGGCTGTTTACACTGCTTGTGCCGCTTGTGGGGCTGATCTACCGGCAGGTTCCAATGACCCCCATTGTGTGCAATGTTCGGTCCCTGTGCCACTTCGTCAGCCGCAGTCTATGGTGGTAGTGGCCCAGGCAGAGTCACCGGTGAACCCTGTCCCGGTGACGGGGACAGAGTTTGCAGTTTTTGCTGACAAGATGTCTGTCACTAAGACAAAAATCCTAGAGACCTTGCAGGCCAGGCCAGTTACTCAGACCATGGACACTGCTGCGTCAATGTTCCCTGGTCCCCCTCAGTTGGAGTTAATCCGTGCTTCAAGGGGGTCCCAGGCATCTCAGGCTGAAGGCTCTGACTCAGATGACAGTCCCAGGCAGCCTAAGCGAGCTCGCTGGGAGAGACCCTCCACGTCATCACGCGGATCAGGGTCTCAGCGAGAAGAGTCTCTGCATGATGAGACAGAGGAGGGTGATCAGGAGTCTAATCCTGACGCCGCTCT
Organism: Anomaloglossus baeobatrachus; assembly: GCF_048569485.1. Taxonomy (NCBI): domain Eukaryota; kingdom Metazoa; phylum Chordata; class Amphibia; order Anura; family Aromobatidae; genus Anomaloglossus; species Anomaloglossus baeobatrachus. The sequence goes on from NC_134359.1 coordinate 272,900,346, forward strand.
CAATCTGGATACTCCTGATGGTGACGCCATGGTAAATGACCTTATAGCGGCTATCAATAGACTGTTGGATATTTCTCCCCCAGCCCCTTCAGCAGAAGAGGCAGCTGCACAGCAGGAGAAGTTCCACTTCAGGTATCCCAAGCGTAAACTGAGTACTTTTCTGGACCACGCTGACTTCAGAGAATCAGTCCAGAAACACCATGCTTATCCAGACAAGCGTTTCTCCAAACGTCTTAAGGATACACGTTATCCCTTTCCCCCTGACGTGGTCAAACGCTGGACCCAGTGTCCAAAGGTGGATCCCCCAATCTCCAGGCTTGCGGCTAGATCCATAGTTGCAGTGGAGGATGGGGCTTCACTTAAAGATGCCAATGACAGACAGATGGACCTTTGGTTGAAATCTGTGTATGAAGCTATCGGCGCGTCGTTTGCTCCAGCATTCGCGGCCGTGTGGGCACTCCAAGCTATTTCAGCTGGTCTGGCACAGGTGGACTCTATCATACGTCCAGCAGTGCCGCAAGTGGAGTCATTAACTTCGCAAATGTCTGCGTTTGCGACCTATGCTATCAATGCTGTCCTGGACTCTACGAGCCGTACCTCAATGGCGTCTGCCAACTCTGTGGTTTTGCGCAGAGCCTTGTGGTTAAAGGAATGGAAAGCGGATTCTGCTTCCAAAAAATGTTTAACCAGCTTGCCACTATCTGTAGACAGACTGTTTGGTGAGCAATTGGCTGAAATCATTAAACAGTCCAAGGGTAAAGACTCCTCCTTACCCCAGCCCAGATCAAGCAAACCTCAACAAAGGAGGTGGCAGTCGAGGTTTCGGTCCTTTCGAGGCTCCGGCAAGGCCCAATTCTCCTCGTCCAAAGGGACTCAGAAGGAGCAAAGGAGCTCAGATTCCTGGCGGGCTCACTCACGCCCCAAGAAAGCAACCGGAGGAACCGCTTCCAAGGCGGCTGCCTCATGACTTTCGGCCTCCTCCCTCCGCATCCTCGGTCGGTGGCAGGCTCTCCCGCTTTTGCGACATTTGGCTGCCACAGGTCAAGGACCGGTGGGTAACAGACATTTTGTCTCACGGGTACAGGATAGAGTTCAGTTCTCGTCCTCCGCCTCGGTTCTTCAGAACTTCCCCACATCCCGACCGAGCAGATGCCCTTCTGCAGGCGGTGGGCTCACTAAGAGCAGAAGGAGTGGTGATCCCTGTTCCTCTTCAGGAACAAGGGCAAGGTTTTTACTCCAATCTCTTTGTGGTTCCAAAAAAGGACGGCTCGTTCCGTCCTGTTCTGGACCTAAAGCTGCTCAACAAGCATGTGAACGCCAGGCGGTTCCGGATGGAATCCCTCCGCTCCGTCATTGCCTCAATGTCTCAAGGAGATTTCCTTGCATCAATAGACATCAAAGATGCTTATCTCCACGTGCCGATTGCTACAGAGCACCAACGTTTTCTACGTTTCGTGATAGGACACGAACATCTCCAGTTCGTAGCTCTGCCATTTGGTCTGGCGACAGCACCACGGGTTTTCACCAAGGTCATGGCGGCAGTGGTAGCAGTCTTGCACTCCCAGGGACACTCGGTGATCCCTTACTTGGACGATCTACTTGTCAAAGCACCCTCTCAAGAGGCATGCCAACACAGCCTGAATGTTGCGCTGGAGACTCTCCAGACTTTCGGGTGGATCGTCAACTTTTCAAAGTCAAATCTGTCACCGACTCAATCACTAACGTATCTTGGCATGGAGTTTCATACTCTCTCAGCGATAGTGAAGCTTCCGCTGGACAAGCAGCGGTCACTACAGACAGGGGTACAGTCTCTCCTTCATGGTCAGTCGCACTCCTTAAGGCGCCTCATGCACTTCCTAGGGAAGATGGTGGCAGCAATGGAGGCAGTCCCGTTTGCGCAGTTTCATCTGCGCCCACTTCAATGGGACATTCTCCGCCAATGGGACGGGAAGTCAACTTCCCTGGACAGGAAAGTCTCCCTTTCCCAGACGGCCAAGGACTCTCTGCAATGGTGGCTTCTTCCCACCTCATTATCACAGGGAAGATCATTCCTACCCCCATCCTGGGCAGTGGTCACGACAGACGCCAGTCTGTCAGGGTGGGGAGCAGTTTTTCTCCACCACAGGGCTCAAGGGACGTGGACTCAGCAGGAGTCCACCCTTCAGATCAATGTTCTGGAAATCAGGGCAGTGTATCTTGCCCTACTAGCCTTCCAGCAGTGGCTGGAAGGAAAGCAGATCCGAATTCAGTCGGACAACTCCACAGCGGTGGCATACATCAACCACCAAGGAGGGACACGCAGTCGGCAAGCCTTCCAGGAAGTCCGGCGGATTCTGTTATGGGTGGAGGACAGAGCATCCACCATATCAGCGGTTCACATTCCGGGCGTAGAAAACTGGGAAGCAGACTTCCTCAGTCGCCAGGGTATGGACGCAGGGGAATGGTCCCTTCACCCGGACGTGTTTCAGGAAATCTGTCGCCGCTGGGGGGTGACGGACGTCGACCTAATGGCGTCTCGGCACAACAACAAGGTCCCGACCTTCATAGCGCGGTCTCGCGATCAAAGAGCTCTGGCGGCAGACGCCTTAGTGCAAGATTGGTCGCAGTTCCGGCTCCCTTATGTGTTCCCACCTCTGGCACTCTTGCCCAGAGTGCTACGCAAGATCAGATCCGATTGCAGCCGCGTCATACTCGTCGCCCCAGACTGGCCGAGGAGGTCGTGGTACCCGGATCTGTGGCATCTCACGGTCGGCCAACCGTGGGCACTACCAGACCGACCAGACTTACTGTCCCAAGGGCCGTTTTTCCATCGGAATTCTGCGGCCCTGAACCTGACTGTGTGGCAATTGAGTCCTGGATCCTAGCGTCTTCAGGATTATCCCAAGGAGTCGTTGCCACCATGAGACAGGCTAGGAAGTCCACTTCTGCTAAGATCTACCACAGAACGTGGAGGATTTTCTTATCCTGGTGCTCTGCACAAGGAGTATCCCCCTGGCCATTCGCGTTACCTACTTTTCTTTCCTTCCTGCAATCGGGGTTGGAAAAGGGCTTGTCGCTCGGCTCCCTTAAAGGGCAAGTCTCGGCACTATCCGTGTTTTTTCAGAAGCGTCTAGCACGACTTTCTCAGGTGCGCACGTTCCTGCAGGGGGTTTGTCATATCGTCCCTCCGTACAGGCGGCCGTTAGATCCATGGGATCTAAACAGGGTACTAGTTGCTCTCCAGAAACCGCCCTTCGAGCCTCTGAAGGATGTTTCACTTTCTCGTCTCTCACAGAAAGTGGCCTTTCTAGTGGCGGTCACGTCTCTTCGGAGAGTGTCTGAGCTAGCAGCGCTGTCATCCAAGGCTCCCTTTCTGGTGTTCCACCAGGACAAGGTAGTGCTGCGCCCGATTCAGGAGTTTCTCCCTAAGGTGGTATCCTCTTTTCATCTTAATCAGGATATCTCCTTGCCTTCCTTTTGTCCTCATCCAGTTCATCGGTATGAAAAGGATTTACATTTGTTAGATCTGGTGAGAGCACTCAGAATCTACATTTCCCGCACGGCGCCCCTGGGCCGCTCGGATGCACTCTTTGTCCTTGTCGCTGGTAAGCGCAAAGGGTCGCAGGCTTCCAAAGCCACCCTGGCTCGATGGATCAAAGAACCAATTCTTGAAGCCTACCGTTCTGCTGGGCTTCCGGTTCCGTCAGGGCTGAAGGCCCACTCAACCAGAGCCGTGGGTGCGTCCTGGGCATTACGACACCAGGCTACGGCTCAACAGGTGTGCCAGGCAGCTACCTGGTCGAGTCTGCACACTTTCACCAAACATTATCAGGTGCATACCTATGCTTCGGCGGACGCCAGCCTAGGTAGAAGAGTCCTGCAGGCGGCAGTGACCTCCCCGTAGGGGAAGGCTGTCTTGCAGCTCTAACATGAGGTATTTCTTTACCCACCCAGGGACTGCTTTTGGACGTCCCAATCGTCTGGGTCTCCCAATGGAGCGCCGAAGAAGAAGGGAATTTTGTTACTTACCGTAAATTCCTTTTCTTCTAGCTCCTATTGGGAGACCCAGCACCCGCCCTGTTGTCCTTCGGGATTGTTGGTTTTTTTCGGGTACACATGTTGTTCATGTTCAACGGTTTTCAGTTCTCCGATGTTACTTCGGAGTGAATTTGTTTAAACCAGTTATTGGCTTTCCTCCTTCTTGCTTTAGCACTAAAACTGAGCAGCCCGTGATCCCACGGGGGGTGTATAGCCAGAAGGGGAGGGGCCTTACACTTTTTAGTGTAATGCTTTGTGTGGCCTCCGGAGGCAGTGCTATACACCCAATCGTCTGGGTCTCCCAATAGGAGCTAGAAGAAAAGGAATTTACGGTAAGTAACAAAATTCCCTTCTCCCTTCTTTACTGACAGACTTTCTGAGACTATGGCTAAGATTCTAGAAGCTTTGCAGCCCAGACCGGTATCTCAGACCATGGGCACTGTGGAATCAGTGCCCCCTGGTTCCCCTCAGTTGGAACAACAATGTTCCCCCGGGGTGTCTCATAGATCCCAGGGTGAGGTCTCTAACACGGACCGCAGCCCCAGACCGCCTAAGCGAGCTCGCTGGGAAATCCCCTCGACCTCATCACATTGTTCAGGGTCTCAGAGGGAGGACTCTCTGTATGATGAAGCGGAGGTAGCTGATCAGGATTCTGATCCTGAGGCCGCTCTCAACCTTGATACTCCTGATGGTGACGCCATAGTGAATGATCTTATCGCGTCCATACATCAAATGTTGGATATTTCTCCCTCGGCTCCTCCAGCGGAGGAGTCAGCTTCTCAGCAGGAGAAATTCCGTTTCAGGTTCCCCAAGCGTACAACGAGTATGTTTCTGGATCACTCCGATTTCAGAGAGGCAGTCCAGAAACACAGAGTTTGTCCAGATAAGCGTTTTTCCAAGCGCCTTAAGGATACACGTTATCCCTTCCCCCCTGACGTGGTCAAGGGCTGGGCTCAGTGTCCCAAGGTGGATCCTCCAATCTCCAGACTGGCGGCTAGATCCTTAGTTGCAGTTGAAGATGGGGCTTCGCTCAAGGATGCCACTGACAGACAGATGGAGCTCTGGTTGAAATCCATCTATGAAGCTATCGGCGCGTCTTTTGCTCCAGCATTCGCAGCCGTATGGGCACTCCAAGCTATCTCAGCGGGTCAAGCGCAAATTGACGCACTCACACGTACGTCTGCGCCGCAAGTGGTGTCCATAACTTCTCAAACGTCGGCATTTGCGTCCTACGCTATTAATGCTGTCCTGGACTCTGCGAGCCGTACGGCGGTTGCAGCCGACAATTCGGTGGCAATACGCAGGGCCTTGTGGCTACGGGAATGGAAGGCAGATTCGGCTTCCAAAAAGTCCTTAACCGGTTTGCCATTTTCTGGCGACCGTTTGTTTGGTGAGAGGCTGGATGAGATCATCAAACAATCCAAGGGAAAGGAAACATCCTTACCCCAGGCCAAACCAAAATTACCCCAACAGAGGAGGGGACAGTCGAGGTTTCGGTCCTTTCGGAGTGCGGGCAGGTCCCAATTCTCCTCGTACAAAAGGCCTCAGAAGGATCAGAGGAACTCCGATCCATGGCGGTCTGTCACGCCCTAAAAAGATTGCTGAAGGTGCCGCTACCAAGGTGGCTTCCTCATGACTTACGGCCTCCTCACACCGCATCCTCGGTCGGTGGCAGGCTCTCCCGCTTTTCCGACACTTGGCTGCCACAGGTAAAAGACCGTTGGGTGAGAGACATTCTGTCTCACGGTTACAGGATAGCGTTCAGCTCTCGTCCTCCGACTCGATTTTTCAGAACATCTCCGCCTCCCGAGCGAGCCGATGCTCTTCTGCAGGCGCTGGGCACTCTGAAGGCAGAAGGAGTGGTGGTCCCCGTTCCTCTTCAGCAACAGGGTCACGGTTTTTACTCCAACCTGTTTGTGGTTCCAAAGAAGGACGGGTCTTTCCGTCCTGTCCTGGACCTAAAACTGCTCAACAAACACGTAAAGACCAGGCGGTTCCGGATGGAATCCCTCCGCTCCGTCATCGCCTCAATGTCCCAAGGAGATTTCCTTGCATCGATCGATATCAAAGATGCTTATCTCCACGTACCGATTGCTCCAGAGCATCAGCGCTTCCTGCGCTTCGCCATAGGAGACGAACACCTTCAGTTCGTGGCACTGCCGTTCGGCCTGGCGACAGCCCCACGGGTTTTCACCAAGGTCATGGCTGCAGTAGTGGCGGTCCTCCACTCTCAGGGTCACTCGGTGATCCCTTACTTAGACGATCTGCTGGTCAAGGCTCCCTCTCAAGAGGCATGCCAGCACAGCCTCACCGCTACTCTGGAGACTCTCCAGAGTTTCGGGTGGATCATCAATTTTCCAAAGTCAAATCTCACACCGGCCCAATCGCTGACATATCTTGGCATGGAGTTTCATACCCTCTCAGCGATAGTGAAGCTTCCGCTGAACAAGCAGCGTTCACTACAGACGGGGGTGCAATCTCTCCTTCAGGGTCAGTCACACCCCTTGAGGCGCCTCATGCACTTCCTGGGGAAGATGGTGGCAGCAATGGAGGCAGTCCCTTTCGCGCAGTTTCACCTGCGTCCTCTTCAATGGGACATCCTACGCAAATGGAACAGGAAGCCGACGTCCCTCGACAGGAGCGTCTCCCTCTCTCAGGCAACCAAAGCTTCCCTTCGGTGGTGGCTTCATCCCACTTCATTATCGAAGGGGAAATCCTTCCTACCCCCATCCTGGGCGGTGGTCACGACGGACGCGAGTCTGTCAGGGTGGGGAGCAGTTTTTCTCCACCACAGGGCTCAGGGTACGTGGACTCGGCAAGAGTCATCACTTCAGATCAATGTTCTGGAGATCAGGGCAGTGTATCTGGCCCTAAAAGCGTTCCAGCAGTGGCTGGGAGGCAAGCACATCCGAATTCAGTCGGACAACTCCACAGCGTTGGCTTACATCAACCACCAAGGAGGAACACGCAGTCGGCAAGCCTTCCAGGAAGTCCGGCGGATTTTGATGTGGGTGGAAGCCACGGCCTCCACCATCTCCGCAGTTCACATCCCGGGCGTGGAAAAGTGGGAAGCGGATTTTCTCAGTCGCCAGGGCATGGACGCAGGGGAATGGTCCCTTCACCCGGACGTGTTTCAGGAGATCTGTTGCCGCTGGGGGATGCCGGACGTCGACCTAATGGCGTCCCGGCACAACAACAAGGTCACGGCATTCATGGCACGTTCTCACGATCAGAGCTCTGGCGGCAGACGCCTTAGTTCAGGATTGGTCGCAGTTTCAACTCCCTTATGTGTTTCCTCCGCTGGCACTGTTGCCCAGAGTGTTACGCAAGATCAGGGCCGACTGCCGCCGCGCCATCCTCGTCGCTCCAGACTGGCCGAGGAGGTCGTGGTACCCGGATCTGTGGCATCTCACGGTCGGCCAACCGTGGGCACTACCAGACCGACCAGACTTGCTGTCTCAAGGGCCGTTTTTCCATCTGAATTCTGCGGCCCTCAACCTGACTGTGTGGCCATTGAGTCCTGGATCCTAGCGTCTTCAGGGTTATCTCAAGAGGTCATTGCCACTATGAGACAGGCTAGGAAACCAACGTCCGCCAAGACCTACCACAGGACGTGGAAAATATTCCTGTCGTGGTGCTCTGATCAGGGTTTTTCTCCCTGGCCATTTGCCTTGCCCACTTTTCTGTCCTTTCTTCAGTCCGGATTGGAAAAGGATTTGTCGCTTGGCTCCCTTAAGGGACAAGTCTCTGCGCTCTCTGTGTTTTTTCAGAAGCGCTTGGCCAGACTTCCACAGGTACGCACGTTCCTGCAGGGGGTTTGTCACATCGTCCCTCCTTACAAACGTCCGTTGGAACCCTGGGATCTGAACAGGGTGCTGATGGTTCTTCAAAAACCACCGTTCGAGCCAATGAGGGATATTTCTCTCGCACGCCTTTCGCAGAAAGTGGTTTTCCTAGTAGCAGTCACTTCACTTCGGAGAGTGTCTGAGCTAGCAGCATTGTCATGCAAAGCCCCTTTCCTGGTGTTTCACCAGGACAAGGTGGTTCTGCGTCCGGTTCCGGAATTTCTCCCTAAGGTGGTATCCCCTTTTCATCTCAATCAGGATATCTCCTTACCATCTTTTTGCCCTCATCCAATTCACCAATGTGAAAAGGATTTGCACTTGTTAGATCTGGTGAGAGCACTCAGACTCTACATTTCTCGTACGGCGCCCCTGCGCCGCTCGGATGCACTCTTTGTCCTTGTCGCTGGCCAGCGTAAAGGGTCACAGGCTTCCAAATCAACCCTGGCTCGGTGGATCAAGGAACCAATTCTCGAAGCTTACCGTTCAGCTGGGCTTCCGGTTCCCTCAGGGCTGAAGGCCCATTCTACCAGAGCCGTGGGTGCGTCCTGGGCTTTGAGGCACCAGGCTACGGCTCAGTAGGTGTGTCAGGCGGCTACCTGGTCGAGCCTGCACACTTTCACGAAACACTATCAGGTGCATACCTATGCTTCGGCGGATGCCAGCCTAGGTAGGCGAGTCCTTCAGGCGGCGGTTGCCCACCTGTAGGACAAAGCCGTTACGGCTCTATTATGAGGTATTATTTACCCACCCAGGGACTGCTTTTGGACGTCCCAATTGTCTGGGTCTCCCAATGGAGCGACAAAGAAGGGAATTTTGTTTACTTACCGTAAATTCCTTTTCTTCTAGCTCCAATTGGGAGACCCAGCACCCGCCCCTGTTTTTTTGTATACACCTGTTGTTCAGGTTGAATGGTTTCAGTTCTCCGATATTCCTTCGGATTGAATTTACTTAAACCAGTTTATTGGCTTTCCTCCTTCTTGCTTTTGCACTAAAACTGAGGAACCCGTGATCCCACGGGGGGTGTATAGGCAGTAGGGGAGGGGCCTTACACTTTTAAGTGTAATACTTTGTGTGGCCTCCGGAGGCAGTAGCTATACACCCAATTGTCTGGGTCTCCCAATAGAGCGACAAAGAAAAACTGCAAACTCCGTCCCTGTCACCTGGACAGTGTTAGCTGGTTGTTCCCCCTGGGCCCCCCTTAGCAGAGGCTCCGGCTGAGTAAGCGCCACAGGGGCCGAGCAGTGCACACAATGAGGGTCAGTGGAACCTGCCGGTAGCGAGGTTGTACATGCGGCGCATGTTGTTCATGTTGAATGGTTTCAGTTCTCCGATATTCCTTCGGATTGAATTTACTTTAAACCAGTTTATAATTTTTTCCTCCTCCTTGCTTTTGCACCAAAACTGAGGAGCCCGTGGGAGCATGGGGGGGTGTATAGGCAGAAGGGGAGGGGCTTTACACTTTTAGTGTAATACTTTGTGCGGCCTCCGGAGGCATAGCCTATACACCCAATTGTCTGGGTCTCCCAATTGGAGCTAGAAGAAAAGGAATTTACGGTAAGTAAACAAAATTCCCTTCTTCTTCATCGTTCCTTATGGGAGACCGACCATGGGTGTATAGCTTCTGCCTCCGGAGGACACACAAAGTACTACACTAAAAAGTGTAGCTCCTCCCTCCTAGCATATACACCCCCTGGATGACCAAATCTAGCCAGTTCAATGCTTTGTGTTCAGGAGGCACACATCCACATTCATGCATTCTCATCTGATTTTCATTTTAAAGAGTTTGAAGAAAAGCGGGTCCAAGCCTGGACTCCCGGCATGTCCCTTCTCACCCCACTGTGTCGGCGGTGTTGTTAAGGTTGATTTCAAGGCTGGAGCCTTACATGCCGCGCTCCTTCGCCATCCCTCGGGCTCTGGCTTGAAGTGGGAGCCAACACGGTTCTCACTGCTTTGCAGGAGACCGGTCTCCATCCGCAGCCCTTTCAGGACCCTGCCGGATGGAGCACTCATCCCTCAGGGACCTGGCCCTGAGTCTCACAAGCTAAGTATTGAGACGTTATTGTCAGGGGGGTCCCTTGTACTTTAATGTTGGGGAGAGTGTGTTTTGTACTATTTGTGACATTTCCGGCCGGTTCTCCGGTTTTCACCAGAGAACCGCGCCGACTGTGCCTGAGCGCCGGCCGCATTCTAAAATTTAGGCCCCGGCTTCGGCTGCGGCCTAGTTTCGTTTTCACTGCCCCTGCATGTCAGTCATGCAGAGGGACAGTGCGGCACCGGCCGTTCAGCTCAGGGGAGGACACTCCTCTCTGAGGAGATGTTTCCCTCCCCTGTATATCCCCTTGGCCCTCCGGTTCCCGCTCGTGGGCTATGTCCCGCCCCCCATCCTCACTCCAGCGCCATTTTATCAGCGTTTTCACACTGATCGGCGCCGGCTGCTGCATCTCTGCAATCTGTCTGGGGGTCCGACCTGTGGAATCCGGAGGGCACACAAAACGGTCTGGTAAGCCACAACCTCTGGTTGTGGACTTTATTATACACTCTCTGGGGGTCATTCGGAAGGAGTGTATTCTTACTGCAGAGCCCCCACCTCAGCAGCATGTCTCACACTAGGAGCAAGGCTGCAAGGCTGTACTCAATATGCACTGCATGTAAGCTCGTACTGCCTGAACCGAGCACATACCCTCATTGTGATGCCTGCTCTAACATGGTGGTGCCTCAGCCTGGAGTCTCCCCAGTGGTCCCTCAGGCTGCTCCGGCCCCGGTGGCTGAACCCCCGGCTTGGGTAGACATGTTTACTAAGTCTATCTCCCAGTCCTTCGCCGACTCCATGGGAGAGCTGTCCCGGACTCTGCTGAGCATGCATCAGCCCCCTTCTCAGGGCGCCTCTGCTGCTTCGGCTCGCTCTGCAGAGCTCACAGAGGATTCTTCATCTGCTCCCAGACCCCGTCCTCCTAAGAGGAGACGCAGGGACCCCTCTCCTTCCTCGTCCCGCGACTCCGATTCACGAGTCGACCCGCAGGACGAGGAGGATGTCTTTACTGGGGGCTCGGACGCTACCTCCATGTGCCCCATTGATCTGACCGAGGGTGACGCAGATGTGAGTGACTTGATTGCGTCCATTAATTCTGTACTGGACCTCAATCCGCCAGCATCAGAGGAGCAACCCTCTCTGGCAGAAAAGCACCAGTTTACCTTGCCTAAGAGGACAAGGAGTGTGTTCTTTAACCACTCCAGTTTTCAAGCCACCGTGTCCAAGCCCAGAGCCTGTCCTGACAAACTCTTTCCAAAGCGTGGTTCTGACGACAGTTATCCTTTTCCACCAGAGGTGGTCAAGGAGTGGGCTCACTCACCAAAGGTAGACCCTCCGGTGTCTAGACTCTCAGCCCGGACAGTTGTATCTGTGGCTGATGGCACCTCACTTAAGGATCCCACTGACCGCCAGGTTGACCTCCTGGCCAAGTCTGTCTATGAGGCGGCAGGGGCCTCGTTCTCCCCATCTTTTGCAGCAGTGTGGGCTCTCAAAGCCATCTCTGCTTCCCTAGAGGAGATGCATTCCCTCACTAGGGACTCCATGCCTGAATTGGTTGCCTTAACTTCCCAGGCTTCAGCCTTTTCAGCCTACGCCATGTCTGCCATGCTGGAGGCCTCTCACCGCACTGCGGTGGCCTCCGCTAATTCCCTCGCTATCCGCAGGATCTTGTCGCTTTGACAGTGGAGGGCAGATGCTTCCTCAAAGAAGTACCTGGCTGGGCTCCCATTTGCTGGGTCCAGGCTGTTCGGTGAACAACTGGATGAAATAATTAAGGAGGCTACTGGCGGGAAGAGTACATCCTTGCCGCAGACTAAAACCAGGAAACCTGTCCAGGGCAGGAACCAGTCGAGGTTTCGTTCCTTTCGTTCCTCCAACTGGTCGTCCGCTAAGCCCTCGGCCTCATCCACTAACTCAGCCAAGGACCAGAAGCCCTCCTGGCGCAAGAAGCCGCGTCCACAAGGGTCCGCAGGAGCTGCTGCCACCAAGGCAGCCTCCTCTTGACTATCTGGCCGAGCCAGCAACGTCCTTGGTCGGTGGCAGGATCTCCCACTTTGGCGACGTGTGGTTTCAACACGTCTCCGATCAGTGGGTGCGGGATATCATCTCCCACGGCTACAGGATAGAATTCTCTTCCAGCCCGCCAAACAGATTTTTTCTGTCAACTCCCCCCTGCTCCAAGGCCGCCGCCTTCTCTCAGGCCGTGGCATCCTTGCAGGCCAGCGGAGTGATTTTACCGGTTCCCGCCAGGGAACGATTCAGAGGTTTTTACTCAAATCTCTTCCTAGTCCCCAAAAAGGACGGTTCCTTCCGGCCCATCCTGGATCTCAAGCTTCTCAACAAGCATGTTCAGGTGCGGCACTTTCGCATGGAGTCTCTGCGATCAGTCATTGCCTCAATGACCCAAGGAGATTTCCTGGCATCCATCGACATCAGAGATGCCTATCTGCATGTGCCAATTGCAGTTTCACACCAGCGTTGGCTACGTTTTGCAGTCAGAGAGGAACATTTCCAATTCGTGGCTTTCCCCTTCGGGTTAGCCACGGCCCCTCGAGTATTTACCAAGGTCATGGCAGCAGTGGTTGCGGTTCTGCACCTCCAGGGGTTGGCAGTGACTCCTTACCTGGACGACCTTCTCGTCAAGGCTTCATCCAGCGCAGACTGTCAGCGGAGTGTCTCGCTCACTCTCGCCACTCTTGTCCAATTCGGGTGGCTTGTCAATCTGCCCAAGTCCACTTTGACCCCGACCCAAGAACTCACGTACCTGGGGATGCAATTCGAGACTCTGCCGGCACTTGTCAAGCTGCCCTTAGTCAAACAGCAGTCCCTCCATCTGGCGGTGCGCTCTCTGTTGAGGCCCCGCCGTCATTCCATCAGGCACCTCATGCAGGTGCTGGGTCAGATGGTGGCGTCAATGGAAGCGGTTCCCTTTGCCCAGTTCCATCTGCGTCCTCTGCAGCTGGACATTCTCCGCTGTTGGGACAAGCGGCTTTCTTCCTTGCACAGGTTGGTGGCTCTGTCGCCACAGACCAGGAGCTCTCTTCAGTGGTGGCTTCGGCCCCTCTCTCTGTCTCAGGGACGCTCCTTTCTGGCCCCGTCCTGGGTGATCCTAACCACGGATGCCAGTCTTTCCGGCTGGGGAGCAGTATTTCTCCACCACCGAGCACAGGGCACTTGGACTCTGTCCGAATCAGCCCTCTCGATCAATGTGCTGGAAATCAGAGCTGTGCTCTTAGCTCTCGTAGCCTTTCACCATCTGTTGGCGGGCAAGCACATTCGAGTCCAGTCAGACAACGCGACAGCAGTTGCCTACATCAATCACCAGGGCGGGACTCGCAGCCGCCTGGCAATGTTGGAGGTTCAACGCATCCTGCAGTGGACGGAGGACTCAAAGTCCACCATATCCGCAGTCCACATCCCAGGCGTAGAAAACTGGGAGGCAGATTATCTCAGCCGTCAAACCGTGGACAACGGCGAGTGGGCTCTGCATCCGGCAGTGTTCCGGTCGATCTGCCGCAAGTGGGGATCTCCGGAAGTGGATCTAATGGCATCCCGGCACAACAACAAGGTCCCGGTTTACGTGGCTCGCTCCCACGATCCTCAGGCCTTTGCAGCGGACGCGCTGGTTCAGGATTGGTCCCAGTTCCGTCTGTCTTACGTGTTTCCCCCTCTAGTTCTCTTGCCCAGAGTCCTGCGCAAGATCAGAATGGAGGGTCGTCGGGTCATACTCATTGCTCCAGACTGGCCCAGGCGAGCTTGGTACCCAGACCTGCTCCGTCTGTCCGTAGAGGTGCCGTGGCATCTCCCGGACCGTCCAGACCTTCTCTCTTAAGGTCCGTTTTTCCGCCAGAATTCTGCGGCTCTCAGATTGACGGCGCGGCTCTTGAGTCCTGGATCCTGACGGCTTCAGGCATTCCTCCCGAGGTCATCTGCACTATGACTCGGGCTCGGAAGTCTTCCTCGGCAAAAATTTGCCACAGGACTTGGAGAATTTTCCTGTCCTGGTGTCGTTCTTCCGGCCACGCCCCTTGGCCTTTTGCCCTGCCGACCCTTCTGTCCTTCCTACAGTCTGGTCTGCGGCTAGGACTATCCCTCAATTCTCTCAAGGGACAGGACTCGGCCCTGTCAGTGTTGTTCCAGCGGCGTATCGCCCGGCTGGCTCAGGTGTGCGCCTTCATGCAGGGCGCATCTCACATCATTCCGCCTTACCGGCGACCTCTGGATCCCTGGGACCTTAATCTGGTCCTCACGGCCTTGCAGAAACCCCCTTTTGAGCCACTTAGGGAGGTTTCTTTGTCTCTTCTTTCACAGAAAGTGGTCTTTCTAGTGGCCATAACTTCCCTCAGGAGAGTCTCTGATTTGGCTGCGCTCTCCTGAGTCACCTTTTTTGGTTTTCACCAAGATAAGGTGGTTCTTCGTCCATCTCCGGACTTTCTTCCAAAGGTGGTATCTCCTTTCCACCTTAACCAGGATATTTCCCTGCCTTCCTTTTGTCCGGCTCCTGTTCATCGCTTTGAAAAAGCGTTGCATACTCTGGATCTGGTGCGGGCGCTCCGGATCTATGTGTCTCGCACCGCTGCTCTTAGGCGGTGCACCTCTCTTTGTGCTGACCACTGGTCAGCGTAAGGGCCTCTCGGCTTCTAAGCCGACCCTGGCTCGCTGGATTAGGTTGGCCATTTCCGATGCCTACCAGTGTTCTCAAGTGCCTTCCCCGCCGGGGATCAAGGCACACTCGACCAGAGCTGTCGGTGCCTCTTGGGCTTTCAGGCACCAGGCTACGGCTCAGCAGGTCTGTCAGGCTGCCACTTGGTCCAGTCTGCGCACCTTTTCGAAGCACTACCAAGTGCATGCTCATGCTTCGGCAGATGCGAGCTTGGGCAGACGCATCCTTCAGGCGGCTGTCGCCCACTTGTGAAGTTAGGTTTCGCCTACTTCTCAGTTTCTGTTTATTTCCCACCCATGGACTGCTTTGGAACGTCCCATGGTCTGGGTCTCCCATAAGTAACGATGAAGAAAAAGAGAATTTTGTTTACTTACCGTAAATTCTTTTTCTTATCATTCCGACATGGGAGACTCAGCACCCTCCCTGTTGCCTGTTGGCAGTTTTCTTGTTTCGTGTGTTTTCACCGGCTGTTGTTGTAGTCAGAGGTTCCGGTTGTTCCGGGTTTTGCTCTGTCTCTACTTGTGGGTGGATGTCCTCCTTCAGCTTTTGCACTAAACTGGCTAGATTTGGTCATCCAGGGGGTGTATATGCTCGGAGGGAGGAGCTACACTTTTTAGTGTAGTACTTTGTGTGTCCTCCGGAGGCAGAAGCTATACACCCATGGTCTGGGTCTCCCATGTCGGAACTATAAGAAAAAGAATTTACGGTAAGTAAACAAAATTCTCTTTATTTATTATATTATATTATTTCTATAGATGGATATCTATCTCTAATTTTTACTTTTTTTTTTCCTGAAGGCTGAGTTAATAATAATTTTTGTTTAGGGATAAATGGTTGTAATAGATACAAGGATTTAAATGGTACCAGATTTTTGTTTAAGAAATATATATATATATATATATATATAATAATATATTTTTTATATATTATATATATAATATATATATTTTTTATATATTATATATATAATATATATATATATTTTTTATATATTATATATATATATTTTATATATTATATATATAATATATATATATATTTTTTATATATTATATATATATATTTTATATATTATATATATAATATATATAATAATAATAATAATAATTTTATTCATTTATATAGCGCTATTAATTCCATAGCACTTTACATACATTGGCAACACTGTCCCCATTGGGGCTCACAATCTAGAGTCCCTATCTGTATGTCTTTGGAATGTGGGAGGAAACCGGAGTACCCGGAGGAAACCCACGCAAACACGGGGAGAACATATTTTATATATATATTTTATATATTATATATATAATATATATATATATATATATATATATATATATATATATATATATATATATATATATATATATATATATATATATATATATATATATATATATATATATATATATATAAATTTTTGACTGGTATATTTTTCCTTTATTTGGAATCTTGTTTTTTTTGTTTTCAGAACCTCATTTTAACTTTGATTTATTGTTGGGTGAGTTGAATGCACGATCTTTGATTCACTGATATATATAACACACTGGAAAACTTCAGGAATCCTATTAGGACCTGCCACTGGGTGATCCGAGGGCTATTGTCAGGTCACTGGGTGCTAAAGGATTGCTACTTCCAATAGGTGGCGCTAGAGTTTGTCTCCTTCCTCACTGGAGGCATTATTTGGGTGCTATAGAAGCCCATCAGCACCCTTTGATTGTGTCACACGGGTGACTGATGGGTTCAATTAGTTAAGCCACTTTCCTTGATGCCTTAAGAGTTAAACAGCGGTGATCGGTGTTGGCTCAGATTCCAGCCTTCCTTGCCGGCGCTGGCAGAGATCCTGACTGTGTGGCATCACAATGACACAATGGGTGACGGGTGTTAGAAATGTTTTTTTCAGCTGATGGTTTGTCCTTAGGATTAGGCATAAATATTCTCAGCCTGGTAAACCCCTCTCTACTGCCTCCTGGTGTTGAAATATTTGTTGGGTTTTTTTTATTATTATTATTAGACACACTTTTTTTTTAGCAAGATAAACCTTTTGCGTGTGTCCAACAAGGTGTAACCGCACCAGACCTCACTGACCCCCTTCATACAGTCATCGGGCCGCAGTGATGAAGCGCGGCACTCCGATCACTGAACGGTGGCCCTATTTGACCCCACAGTAAATGTCCTCATATTGGGACTTTGTCACGGCCTCTTTCTACGAGCCCTAATATCTCCACAGCTCCCGGATATCTCACCGGCACAAATGGGCAATACAAAAATACACGGAAAAAGGTATCCGGTTCCTCAAAAATTAAACTTTTTTTTTTAATTTCATTGCCATTTAAAACAACATCCTCAGTCCCGTGACCCTGCGTTCCATGTTTCCATCCTTCTCTGACACCTGCTGGAGATGCTTGTCAGATAAAGGTACTTGTATACATACCTGGTGGTCTCCGTTTACCCAAATCCAACCCACCCCGCAGCCGGCCCTCCTGAGTGAGCGCTCTGCTGCAAACCTGCTCGGATACTTCCTGAAGGCTGATCCCCAGGTACTGGAAACAGAGTGCAAACAAGAGCCGAAAATTGTTACTGAGCTTAATGATACATAAAGAATGGAAGAACTAATAGGACAGGCCACGGATAGTTCTGAAAGGGTCCTCCGTATGTGGACCCCTGCATCTTACTGAGACTCCCCGGATCTCCTCCCGTGGCCAAATAAATAACTTCACGGAACTCGCTATTACATCAATTACAAGTTTACTTGGCGTTGCTTAACTGGAACCACACGCGGGTGAATACTCTCCCCCCCCCCCCTCCCCACCCTCTTCGTACTTCTTTCTTACCCTGTCTTACCCCCCTACTTTTTTTTTCTTCTTCCACTTTCCCTAGAAACTTTAGGGGTCCACTGCCTCTCATATTTTTTTTCCTTTCTCAGAACTTAGAACATCCTGTTGGGCCTGAGACTGATAGAACGAATAGTAATATAATATTTATTCATTTATATAGCGCTATTAATTCCGCAGCGCTTTACATACATTAGCAACACTGTCCCCATTGGGGCTCACAATCTAAATTCCCTATTTGTATGTCTTTGGAGTGTGGGAGGAAATTGGAGAACCCGGAGAAAACCCACGCAAACACGGGGAGAACATACAAACTCCTTGCAGTTGTTGTCCTTGGTGGAATTTGAACCCAGGACCCCAGCGCTGCAAGATTGCGGTGCAAACCACTGAGCCCCCACAAGACTGCGGTGCAAACCACTGAGCCCCCACAAGACTGCGGTGCAAACCACTGAGCCCCCACAAGATTGCGGTGCAAACCACTGAGCCCCCACAAGATTGCGGTGCAAACCACTGAGCCCCCACAAGATTGCGGTGCAAACCACTGAGCCCCCACAAGATTGCGGTGCAAACCACTGAGCCCCCACAAGATTGCGGTGCAAACCACTGAGCCCCCACAAGATTGCGGTGCAAACCACTGAGCCCCCACAAGATTGCGGTGCAAACCACTGAGCCACCGTGCCGCCCAGTGACATTTTCTGTGGTTAGCTACGTTCACTCTGATGTAACATACCCAATCCCATTGATTTATGCATCTTCCTTTTCTGTCTGCGGGATGCTGTGTACATGCATACTATACTGTTCAATAAACTTTGATTTTAAACAAAACCTTGTCATAGGGAGGAGCCCACTCCCTGTAATGACGGTTAATTTAATGGCAATGCAATAAAAATTTATTATTGGAGAAACCAGATGCCTTTTTTTTTAATTTTTTTTAATTTTTTTTTCTGAGGGCTGAGTTAGTTTAAAAAAGTTTTAATTTTTTGGATGAATGTCGATAATAGATACAAGGATCGAAATGGTACCAGATTTGTATTTACCAAATATATAAATGTTTGTGTATGTGTTTGGATATATAATATATTTTAAATTTTTTTTTTTTTCTATTTCTACCAAACTACTTTTTTTTTTTTTTCTTATTTGGAATTTTTTTTTTGTTTTCAGAACGTTATTTAAACTTAGATTCATTGTTGGGTGAGTTGAATGCATGATCTTCAATTCACTGATGTATAATACACTGGAAAACTTCAGGAATCCTATAAGGACCTGCCACTGGGTGATCCGAGGGCTATTGCTGTGTCACTGAGTGCTATAGAAAAACCCATCAGCACCCTTAGATTGGGTCGCACGGGTGGCTGATGGGTTCAGTAAGTTAAGCCACTTTCCTTGGTGTCTAAAGGGTTAAACAGCGGTGATCGGTGTTGACTCAGATTCCGGCCTTCCATAGATCCTGGCTGTGTGGCATCACACTGACATAATGGGTGATGGATGTTAGAAATGTTTGTTTTTTGGGGCTTTTTCATGTGTTTTTTTTTGGTTTTTTTTTTTCTGTCTTTTTGGGGGGTTTTTTTCCTTTGTTTTTTTTTTTTTATGTTTTGGGTTTTTATTTCTGTTCCTTTTTCCTGTTTTTTTTTCTTAGTTTTTCTTGTTTCCTTTTTTAGTTTTATTTACTTGGGTTTTTTCTGGTTTTTTTTTCATTTTTTTTTTGCTTTCTATATAAAAACAGCTGATCGGGTAGTGTGGTGACCTGTGCTTAGGATAGGGCATAAATATTCTCAACCTGGTAAACCCTTCTCTACTGCCTCCTGGTGTTGAAAAAATTGTTTTGTTTTTTTTTTAAATTTATATTCTTACTATAAGCTGGATTTTTTTTTTTTTTTTTAGCAAGAGAAAACCTTGCTACCAAGTGTGTGTGTCCAGCGCCTGACCTCTTAATACAATCATCGGGCTGCAGTGATGCTCAGTGCCCCGATCAGAGAACGGTGGCCATATTTGACCCCACTTAAATGTCCTCATTATTGAACTTTGGTACAAAACTAACAAAGTAAAATACATTGTGACGTTGTCGCTGCCGGGGACAGTAGAGGAGCCTCTGTATTTTTCACTTGTTAACACTTTGAAATGAAACCTTCTCTCTCCACTTCTATCTTCAAACACCAAGCGATGAGGCACAACCCTAGACCTCCAACATTGGGGACATTAACCCCCTCCACTTTACGTTCCCATGGCTGTTTTTAATCAGTAGGATTCCCCTCTCCTATTTTCTGTTTTTTATACCTGGGTGCGTCTTATAATCAGGTGCATTCTACACTCCAAAAAATACGTTCGTGCAGATGGCTCCGGTAAAACCACTTGGCACTTGATGTGGGATAACCAAATTGAAGAATAAAAGAATTTGCCACAACTGTTAAATGTTTTTGTGATTTTTATCTTTTTAGGTTCCACTTGGAGTGATAATAGCTCAGGGAGAATAACAAATTGGCTAGTTCTGAAAAACCTAACGCCTCAAGTGAGTACTGACGTCTTCTCATACCTAATTTGCATTTGTTAGAGGATTTAGGGCTCATTCAGACGTCCGCTTTTTCTCCGGAAAGCTCGTATCCATCATTCTCTATGGAGTTGTTCACATGTCTGTATTTTTGTGGCGCGCACGAAATCGGAGACGTGTCCACTTTTGAGCCGAGTCAATGAACAAACTCGCCAATGCAAGTCTATGGGTCCAGAATAAAAATCGTGACTGCACTCTAGTGCCGTCTGTACACTGTCTGCTAGGAGAAGCTTGAGAAATCTTCTTCTGTTTTGGGTTTTTTTTTTTTTGTATACAAGAAAAACTGGTAAGGCTGTGTGCACATGGAGCGTTTTTGGTACATATTTTCTTGCAGATTTTCAGAAATTTGCAAGGATATCCTGATGCCAGCAAAGTCTGAGAATCCTCAAGTGCTGTGCACCTGTTCAGGATTTTTTTTCCTTGCAGATTTTATTGCAGAAACTATTCTCATTATTTTTTTTTATTATTTTTTTTATTATTATTATTATTTTATTTTTATTTTCTTCGGCGCTCCATTGGGAGACCCAGACGATTGGGTGTATAGCTACTGCCTCCGGAGGCCACACAAAGTATTACACTAAAAAGTGTAAGGCCCCTCCCCTTCTGCATATACACCCCCCGTGGGATCACGGGCTGCTTCAGTTTTCATGCTTTGTGCGAAGGAGGTCAGACATCCACGCATAGCTCCACTGTTTTTAGTCAGCAGCAGCTGCTGACTATGTCGGTTGGAAGAAAAGTGGGCCCATATGGGGCCCCCAGCATGCTCCCTTCTCACCCCACTTTTGTCGGCGGTGTTTAAGGTTGAGGTACCCATTGCGGGTACGGAGGCTGGAGCCCACATGCTGTTTTTCCTTCCCCATCCCCCCTCGGGGCTCTGGGTGAAGTGGGATCTTACCGGTCTCCAGGCACTGAGACCGAGCTCCATCCACAGACCCGGAGAACCTGCTGGATATGGAGCTGGGTATCGTCAGGGACAGGGCCCTGCTACATTAAGGTACTCTGTGTCCCCGTACACATCGCGCACACACACACCAGCATTGCTGGGAGTGCTAGTGCGCCGGGGACAACAGCGCGGAGCGCTTGTGCTATTATTCACTGCAGCTTAGCTGAGTGAATTTATGTGTTCGAAACTGCCGCGCCGGCCGCTGCGGGGTGTTTTACACTGTGGCGCGGTTGGGACTTGTGGTGCGCCGGGGACTTCCGCGCTGGCCGTGCACATAGGACGGCCGCGCTTATTACTCGAGTCCCCGGCTTTGCGGCCTAGTTTTCGCTTCGTTCCCGCCCCCAGCCCTGCCAGTCAGGGGAGGGGCGGGACGCTGTACAGAAAGTCAGCGCCGAGAGCTGGAGTCTGCTTTGCATTCTCCAGCCCCCTTCACTGGACACAGTGGGACGCCAGTTTCCCGCTCTTGTCTGGGGCACGCCCACGGCCCGCCCCTCTTCACAAGACGCCGGCAGCCATTCCTGCACGAGTCTGGGCTGGAGAAGGGAGACAAGCTCTGGGCAACCAGTCACAGGATTCGGGCGACCACACACCCGCCTTTGTGCGGGCGGTAAGCAGCACCTGAAGTGCTGACCCCACTAATGCCATTTGTACTTTATGCCTAGACGGCTAGACTACAGCAGCAAAAAGCAAGGGTGCTAAGGCACAGGCTTTCTAGGCTGCTTGTATTGCATGTGCTGAAGTGTTCATTTGTACTTTATGCTGGTATGCTATACATTGCACTGTACGGTCGCTATTCTTGGCTATATACTCCTAGATGGCTGGACAACAGCAGCAAAAAAGCAAGGGTGCTAAGGCACAGGCTTTCTGTGCTGCTTGTACTGCATGTGCTGAAGTGTTCATTTGTACTTTCTGCTTGTATGCTATACATTGCACTGTACGGTCGCTATTCTTGGCTAATGCTTCTAGATGGCTAGACAACAGCAGCAAAAAAGAAAGGGTGCCAAGGCACAGGCTTTTTATGCTGCTTGTACTGCACGTGATACTGTTCCACACGGCAGGTTCCACTGTCCCCATTGTGTGCAATGCTCCCCTGTAGCACTTGGTCAGCCGGGGTCTCTGCTAGAGGTGGCCAAAGGAACCACCTGTGAACCCTGTCCAGGGAAAGGGACGGAGTTGCAGTTTCGGCTGATAGATTGTCTGTGACTGTGACTAACATCTTAGAGACTTTGCAGTCCAGACGGACCATGGGCAATGTTGATACAATGCTCCCTGGCCGCCCTCATTTGGAACAAATCAGTGCTCCGGGGGGGTCCCATGCATCCCAGGGCGCAGGCTCTGACACGGACGACAGTCCCAGACAGTCTAAGCGAGCTCGCTGGGAGCGGCACTCGGCTTCATCACTGGTTAGGGTCCCAGCAGGACTCTCTGTATGATGAGGCAGACGTAGCTGATCAGGACTCTGATCCTGAGACCGCTCTCAATCCGGATACTCCGGATGGTGACGCCATAGTGAATGATCTCCTAGCGTCCATCAAGGGAATGTTGGATATTTCTCCCTCAGCTCCTCCGGTGGAGGAGTCAGCTTCACAGCAGGAGAAATCCCTTTTCAGTATCTCAAGCGTATTTTGAGTACTTTTCTGGCCACTCTGACTTCAGAGAAGCAATCCGGGAACACCACACTTATCCAGATAAGCGTTCTCCAATCGTATTAAGGATACACGTTATCCTTTTTTCTCCCTGACGTGGTCAAGCGCTGGACCCAGTGTCCAAAGGTGGATCCCCCAATCTCCAGGCTTGCGGCTAGATCCATGGTTGCAGTGGAAGATGGGACTTCACTTAAAGATGCCATTGACAGACAGATGGTCCTCTGGTTGAACTCTGTCTATGAAGCTATCGGCGTGTCGGTTGCTCCGGCATTCGCAGCCGTATGGGCATTCCAAGCTATTTCAGCTGGTCTTGCGCACGTGGACACTGTCACATGTACATCTGTGCCGCAGATGGCGTCCTTAACCTCGCAATTTCTGCATTGCGACTTACGCTATTAATGCTGTCCTGCACTACGAGCCGTACGTCAGTGGCGTCCGCCGACTCCGTGGTTTTACGCAGAGCCTTGTGGTTGAGGGAATGGAAAGCAGATTCTGCTTCCAAGAAAGTGCTTAACCAGTTTGCCATTATCTGTTGACAGACTGTTTGGTGAGCGATTGGATGAAATCATTAAACAGTCCAAGGGTAAGGACTCTTCCTTACAACAGCCCAGATCAAACAACACAACAGAGGAAGGGACAGTCGAGGTTTCGGTCCTTCCCAGGCTCGGGCAGGTCCCAATTGTCCTCGTCCAAAAGGACTCAAAAGGCTCAGAGAGGCGCAGATTCCTGACAGGCTCAATCACGCCCAAGGAAGGCAGCCGGAGGAACCGCTACCAAGGCGGTTTCCTCATGACGTTCAGCCCTCTCTCTCCGCATCCGCGGTCGGTGGCAGACTCTCCCGCTTTGGCGACATTTAGCTGCCACAGGTCAAAGACCGGTGGGTGAGAGACATTTTGTCTCACGTGTACAGGATAGAGTTCTGTTCTCGTCCTCCGACTAGATCTTCAGAACTTCCTCACCTCACGACCGAGCCGATGCGCTTCTGCAGGCAGAAGGAGTGGTAATCCCTGTTCCTCCTCAGGAACAAGATACGGTTTTTTACTCCAATCTGGTTGTGGTACCAAAAGACGACGGCTTTTTCCGTTCCGTTTTGGACCTAAACCTGCTCAACAAGCACGTGAAAACCAGGCGGTTCCGGATGGAATCCCTCCGCTCCGTCATTGCCTCAATGTCTCAAGGAGATTTCCTAGCGTCAATAGACATCAGGATGCTTATCTCCACGTGCCGATTGCTCCAGAGCACCGGTGTTGGCTACGTTTCGTTATTGAAGACGAGCATCTTCAGTTCGTAGCCCTGCCCTTCGGTCTGGCGACAGCCCCACGGCTTTTCACCAAGTTCATGGCAGCAGTGGGAGTAGTCCTGCACTCTCAGGGTCACTCTGTGATCCCTTACTTGGACGATCTACTTGTCAAGGCACCCTCTCAAGAGGCATGCCAACACAGCCTGAACGTGGCGCTGGAGACTCTCCAGAGTTTCGGGTGGATCATAAACTTTTCAAAGTTAAATCTGACACCGACCCAATCGCTGACATATCTTGGCATGGAGCTTCACACTCTCTCAGCGATAGTGCAGCTCCCGCTGAACATACAGCGTTCACTACAGACGGGGGTGCAGTCTCTCCTTCAAGGCCAGTCACACCCCTTAAGACGCCTCATGCAGAGGCAGTCCCTTTCGCGCAGTTTCATCTGCGTCCACTTCTATAGGACATTCTTCGCCAATGGGATAGGAAGTCGACGTCCCTAGACAGGAACGTACCCCTTTCTCAGACGGGCAAGGACTCTCTTCAGAGGAGTCCACCCTTCAGATCAATGTTCTGGAAATCTGGGCAGGGTATCTTGTCCTGCAAACCTTCCAGCAGAGGCTGGAAGGCAAACAGATCCGAATTCAGTCGGACAACTTCGCAGCGGTGGCATACATCAACCACCAAGGCGGAACACGCAGTCGGCAAGCCTCCCAGGAAGTCCGGCGGATTCTGATGTGGGTGGAAGACAGAGCATACACCATATCCGCTGTTCACATCCCGGGCGTAGAAAACTGGGAAGCAGACTTCCTCAGTCGCCAGGGCATGGACGCAGGGGAATGGTCTCTGCACCCGGACGGGTTTCAAGAAATCTGTAGCCGCTGGGGGAGGCCGGACGTCGACCTACTGGCGTCTCGGCACAACAACAAGGGCCCGATTTTCATGGCGCGGTCTCACGATCAAAGAGCTCTGGCGGCAGGCGCCTTAGTTCAGGATTGGTCGCAGTTCCAGCTACCCTATGTGTTTCCCCCTCTGGCACTGTTGCCCAGAGGGCTACGCAAGATCAGCTCCGATTGCCGCCGCGCCATCCTCGTCGCCCCAGACTGGCCGAGGAGGTCGTGGTACCTGCATCTGTGGCATCTCACGGTCGGCCGACCGTGGGCACTACCAGACCGGCCAGACTTACTGTCCCAAGGGCCGTTTTTTCCATCTGAATTCTACAGCCCTGAACCTGACTGTGTGGCCATTGAAAGAGATAAGACCTAGCATCACCTAGGGTAGGTGCTCTGGAGTAATAAAGACAATACTGAAAAAGGAGAACTCCGGCACACAAATAACTTTCCCAAGAAAAAAGTTCACACTGGTTCATGTATTTCTTAATCTGCTTTTGTTTATTAGAAAAGGTGAGGTTGGTGCTTTACAAAATAGAAAGTCCGCCAGGACGTTTCGGCCTTAGGCCTTCATCAGGTCGGACGATCTGACCATATCAAGCAGAGATCCGAATTTAGTAGAGATGTAAGCAGTCGTTTACGTACACATACACATATACCTCTCTATATAGGGTCCAGAAAGTAGTTAAGTCCTGTAGGGAAACAGGAGTTATAAGGTAGTACCGAAGAGGGACTATATGGACTAGGTGAACTAATATAGTTAGCCTAGATAGGTGGAGATTGGTTTATTTCTATCAGATTGGATCCATATAGTACCAATTTTGGTCAATAGGGGAAATCGACACATTAAATAGTACTGTTATTGGTACTTGGAATATGTCAGTGGGATAGTTTCAATTCCTCATGTTCTCCTTACGGATGAGGAGTATGTGTCTGCTGATAACAGTAAAAATTCTAAAGGAGTACATAACATGTAAGTGTCATGATTAACTGTATAAATCTATAGGATAGTGAAATAAGTGCATGTTACCGGTAACAGCAGGAAGCTAGAACAGGTCCTGTTAGACGTTTAATGTGTCTGGCAAATTGCGGATATTCCAGTGGAGTTGGCCTGGGGGGGCTTTTGGTCCAAATAGACACTAGGTAAAGCGCAAGCTTATGCTGGTGACAACAAAATGTCAATTGGGGCAGGAGGCTGGATGAGACCCTGTGGTAGGCTAATGTGTCCGGGAATTGGAGAAACTCCAGGGTGAGCTGGCCTCCATGTGCGGTGGTGGCTGTGCGTGCTGCGCGTCCTGACAGGACGCTTTACCTAGTGTCTATTTGGACCAAAAGCCCCCCCCAGGCCAACTCCACTGGAATATCCGCAATTTGCCAGACACATTAAACGTCTAACAGGACCTGTTCTAGCTTCCTGCTGTTACCGGTAACATGCACTTATTTCACTATCCTATAGATTTATACAGTTAATCATGACACTTACATGTTATGTACTCCTTTAGAATTTTTACTGTTATCAGCAGACACATACTCCTCATCCGTAAGGAGAACATGAGGAATTGAAACTATCCCACTGACATATTCCAAGTACCAATAACAACAGTACTATTTAATGTGTCGATTTCCCCTATTGACCAAAATTGGTACTATATGGATCCAATCTGATAGAAATAAACCAATCTCCACCTATCTAGGCTAACTATATTAGTTCACCTAGTCCATATAGTCCCTCTTCGGTACTACCTTATAACTCCTGTTTCCCTACAGGACTTAACTACTTTCTGGACCCTATATAGAGAGGTATATGTGTATGTGTACGTAAACGACTGCTTACATCTCTACTAAATTCGGATCTCTGCTTGATATGGTCAGATCGTCCGACCTGATGAAGGCCTAAGGCCGAAACGTCCTGGCGGACTTTCTATTTTGTAAAGCACCAACCTCACCTTTTCTAATAAACAAAAGCAGATTAAGAAATACATGAACCAGTGTGAACTTTTTTCTTGGGAAAGTTATTTGTGTGCCGGAGTTCTCCTTTTTCAGTTCTGTGTGGCCATTGAGTCCTGGATCCTAGCGTCTTCAGGATTATCTCAAGACGTCATTGTCACCATGAGACGGGCTAGGAAGCCGACGTCTGCCAAGATCTACCACAAGACGTGGAAGATATTCTTATCTTAGTGCTCTGCTCAGGGAGTGTCTCCCTGGACATTTGCATTGCCTACTTTTCCTTCCTTCCTGCAATCTGGTTTGGGAAAAGGTTTGTCGCTCGGCTCCCTTAACGGACGAGTCCCAGCGCTGTCTGTATTCTTTCAGAAGCGCATAGTACGACTTCCTCAGGTACGCACGTTCCTGCAGGGGGTTTGTCACATTGTCCCTCCGTACAAGAGGCCGTTAGACCCATGGGATCTGAACAGGGTACTAATTGCTCTCCAGGAGCCGCCCTTTGAGCCTCTGAGGGATGTTTCACTTTCTCGACTTTCACAGAAAGTGGCTTTCTTCGGCGCTCCATTGGGAGACCCAGACGATTGGGTGTATAGCACTGCCTCCGGAGGCCACACAAAGCAATTACACTAAAAAGTGTAAGGCCCCTCCCCTTCTGGCTATACACCCCCAGTGGGATCACTGGCTCACCAGTTTTCTGCTTTGTGCGAAGGAGGTCAGACATCCACGCATAGCTCCACTGTTTGTAGTCAGCAGTAGCTGCTGACTATGTCGGATGGAAGAAAAGAGGGCCCATATACGGCCCCCAGCATGCTCCCTTCTTACCCCACTTGTGGTTCGTAAGGTTGAGGTACCTATTGCTGGTACGGAGGCTGGAGCCCACATGCTGTTTTCCTTCCCCATCCCCCTGAGGGGCTCTGTGGAAGTGGGATCTTACCGGCCCCCAAGCCCTGAGGCCGGGCTCCATCCACAGACCCATTGAACCTGATGGATAAGGAGCTGTGTACCATTCAGGGACAAGGCCCTGCAACTTTCAGGTACTGTGTCCCCGTTCAGGCGGGCACGCACACACCAGACTTGCTGGGTGTGTTAGTGCGCCGGGGACAGTAACGCTGGGGTTTGAGTCACAGCAGCTTTGCTGTGTGACTTCATGTAAGGGAACTACCGCGCCGGCCACTCTCAATGGAGCGGCGGCGCGGCTGGGACTTGTAGTGCGCCGGGGACTTAGCGCCGACCGCGCTTTTACGGCGGCGGCGCTTCTAAATTTAGTCCCCGGCTTTTGCGGCCTAGCTCCGCTTCGTTCCCGCCCCCTCCCTGTCAATCAGGGAAGGGGACAGACGCTGTACGTTTACTCAGCGCCGAGGGCTGGAGCCTTATTTACATGCTCCAGCCCTCTCACTTGGCACAGTGGGACACAGGTTTCCCGCTTTTAGTCTGGCACGCCCAGGGCCCGCCCCCCCCTCCACAGGACGCCGGCAGCCATTCCTGCATGCAGTTCTGGCTGGAGGACGGACACAGGCTCTGGGAGACCCAAGACTAGGGATTTCTGGACCACACACCCGCGTTTAGCGGGCGGTAAGCAGCACTTTAGTGCTGGCCCCTCTTGTGCCACAGTGTGTATTGGTGTACTTTTTCCTGTACCAGATATCTTTAGATATATACTGCACTGTACGGTCGCTTCTTGGCTGTATACCCCTATATTACTCTGAGGAGGCAGCAACATGTCATCCACAAAACGCAAGGGTGCCAAGGCACGGGCTGTATACACTGCTTGTACAGCATGTGGGGCTAATCTACCAGCAGGCTCCAACGACTCTCATTGTGTGCAATGTTCAGTCCCGGTGGCACTTCGTCAGCCAGAGTCTATGGTGATGGTAGCCCAGGCAGAGACGCCTGTGAACCCTGCCCCGGTGACGGGGACAGAATTTGCAGTCTTTGCTGATAAAATGTCTGTGACTATGACAAAAATCCTGGAGACCTTGCAGTCCAGGCCAGTTGCTCAGACCATGGACACTACTGTCCCTATGTTTCCCGGTCCCCCTCAGTTGGAACTAATCCGTACTTCACGGGGGTCCCAGGCATCACTGGCTGAGGGCTCTGACTCTGATGACAGTCCCAGGCCGCCTAAGCGAGCTCGCTGGGAGAGACCCTCCACGTCATCACGCGGGTCAGGGTCTCAGCGAGAAGGGTCTCTATATGATGAGACAGAGGTGGGTGATCAGGAGTCTAGCCCTGACACCGCACTCAATTTGGATACGCCAGATGGTGACGCCATGGTAAATGACCTTATAGCGGCCATCAATAGGCTGTTGGATATTTCTCCCCCAGCCCCTTCAGCAGAGGAGGCAGCTGCCCAGCAGGAGAAATTCCATTTCCTGTATCCCAAGCGTAAATTGAGCACCTTTCTGGACCACTCTGACTTCAGAGCATCAATCCAGAAACACCATGCTAATCCGGACAAGCGTTTTTCCAAACGTCTTAAGGATACACGTTATCCCTTTCCCCCTGACGTGGTCAAACGCTGGACCCAGTGTCCAAAAGTGGACCCTCCAATATCCAGGCTTGCAGCTAGATCCATAGTTGCAGTGGAGGATGGGGCTTCACTTAAAGATGCCAATGACAGACAGATGGACCTTTGGTTGAAATCTGTCTATGAAGCTATTGGCGCGTCGTTTGCTCCAGCATTCGCGGCCGTGTGGGCGCTCCAAGCTATTTCAGCTGGTTTGGCACAGGTGGACTCTTTCATACGTCCAGCAGTGCCGCAAGTGGCGTCCTTAACTACGCAAATGACTGCGTTTGCGACCTACGCTATTAATGCGGTACTGGACTCTACGAGCCGTACCGCAATGGCTTCCGCCAACTCTGTAGTTTTGCGCAGAGCCTTGTGGTTAAAGGAATGGAAAGCAGATTCTGCTTCTAAAAAATGTTTAACCAGCTTGCCATTGTCTGGAGACAGACTGTTTGGTGAGCAATTGGCGGAAATCATTAAACAGTCCAAAGGTAAGGACTCTTCCTTACCCCAGCCCAGATCAAGCAAGCCTCAACAGAGGAAGTGGCAGTCAAAGTTTCAGTCCTTTCGAGGCTCGGGCAAGCCCCAGTTCGCCTCGTCCAAGGGGACTCAGAGCAAAGGAGCTCTGATTCCTGGCGGGCTCACTCACGCCCCAAGAAAGCAGCCGGAGGTACCGCTTCCAAGGCGGCTGCCTCATGACTTTCGGCCGCCTCCCTCCGCATCCTCGGTCGGTGGCAGGCTCTCCCGCTTTTGCGACATTTGGCTGCCACAGGTCAAAGACCGGTGGGTAACAGACATTTTGTCTCACGGGTACAGGATAGAGTTCAGTTCTCGTCCTCCGCCTCGGTTCTTCAGAACTTCCCCACATCCCGACCGAGCAGATGCCCTTCTGCAGGCGGTGAATTCTCTAAGAGCAGAAGGAGTGGTGGTCCCTGTTCCTCTTCAGGAACAAGGACAAGGTTTTTACTCCAATCTCTTTGTGGTGCCAAAGAAGGACGGCTCATTCCGTCCTGTTCTGGACCTAAAACTGCTCAACAAGCATGTGAACGCCAGGCGGTTCCGGATGGAATCCCTCCGCTCAGTCATTGCCTCAATGTCTCAAGGAGATTTCCTAGCATCAATAGACATCAAAGATGCTTATCTCCACGTGCCGATTGCTACAGAGCACCAACGTTTTCTACGCTTCGTGATAGGAGACGACCATCTTCAGTTCGTAGCTCTGCCATTTGGTCTGGCGACAGCCCCACGGGTGTTCACCAAGGTCATGGCGGCAGTGGTAGCAGTCTTGCACTCTCAGGGACACTCTGTGATCCCTTACTTGGACGATCTACTTGTCAAGGCACCCTCTCAGGAGGCATGCCAACTCAGCCTGAATGTTGCACTGGAGACTCTCCAGACGTTCGGGTGGATCATCAACTTCTCAAAGTCAAATCTGTCACCGACCCAATCGCTAACGTATCTTGGCATGGAGTTTCATACTCTCTCAGCGATAGTGAAGCTTCCGCTGGACAAGCAGAGGTCACTACAAACTGGGGTGCAGGCTCTCCTTCAAAGTCAGTCGCACTCCTTAAGACGCCTCATGCACTTCCTCGGGAAGATGGTGGCGGCAATGGAGGCGGTTCCGTTTGCGCAGTTTCATCTGCGCCCACTTCAATGGGACATTCTCCGCCAATGGGACGGGAAGTCAACATCCCTGGACAGGAAAGTCTCCCTTTCCCAGACGGCCAAAGACTCTCTGCAGTGGTGGCTTCTTCCCACCTCATTGTCACAGGGAAGATCCTTCCTACCTCCGTCCTGGGCGGTGGTCACGACGGACGCGAGTCTCTCAGGATGGGGAGCAGTTTTTCTCCACCACAGGGCTCAGGGTACGTGGACTCAGCAGGAGTCCACCCTTCCGATCAATGTTCTGGAGATCAGAGCAGTGTATCTTGCCCTACTAGCCTTCCAGCAGTGGCTGGAAGGAAAGCAGATCCGAATTCAGTCGGACAACTCCACAGCGGTGGCATACATCAACCACCAAGGGGGGACTCGCAGTCGGCAAGCCTTCCAGGAAGTCCGGCGGATCCTGATGTGGGTGGAAGCCACGGCCTCCACCATATCCGCAGTTCACATCCCCGGCGTAGAAAACTGGGAAGCAGACTTCCTCAGTCGCCAGGGCATGGACGCAGGGGAATGGTCCCTTCACCCGGAAGTGTTTCAGGAAATCTGTCGCCGCTGGGGAAGGCCGGACGTCGATCTAATGGCGTCCCGGCACAACAACAAGGTCCCGACCTTCATGGCACGGTCTCGCGATCACAGAGCTCTGGCTGCAGACGCCTTAGTGCAAGATTGGTCGCAGTTCCGGCTCCCTTATGTGTTTCCACCTCTGGCACTCTTGCCCAGGGTGCTACGCAAGATCAGATCCGACTGCAGCCGCGTCATACTCGTCGCCCCAGACTGGCCACGGAGGGCGTGGTATCCGGATCTGTGGCATCTCACGGTCGGCCAACCGTGGGCACTACCAGACCGACCAGACTTACTGTCCCAAGGGCCGTTTTTCCATCGGAATTCCGCGGCCCTGAACCTGACTGTGTGGCCATTGAGTCCTGGATCCTAGCGTCTTCAGGATTATCCCAAGGGGTCGTTGCCACCATGAGACAGGCTAGGAAGCCCACGTCCGCTAAGATCTACCACAGAACGTGGAGGATATTCTTATCCTGGTGCTCTGCTCAGGAAGTGTCTCCCTGGCCATTTGCTTTGCCTACCTTTCTTTCTTTCCTACAATCTGGGTTAGAAAAAGGTTTGTCGCTCGGCTCCCTTAAGGGGCAAGTCTCGGCGCTATCCGTCTTTTTTCAGAAGCGTCTAGCACGACTCTCTAAGGTGCGCACGTTCCTGCAGGGGGTTTGTCATATCGTACCCCCGTACAAGCGACCATTAGATCCATGGGACCTGAACAGGGTGCTAGTTGCCCTCCAGAAGCCGCCCTTCGAGCCTCTGAGGGAGGTTTCACTTTCTAGACTGTCACAGAAAGTGGCTTTTCTGGTAGCGATCACATCTCTTCGGAGAGTGTCTGAGCTAGCAGCGCTGTCATCCAAGGCTCCCTTCCTGGTCTTCCACCAGGACAAGGTAGTGCTGCGCCCCATTCAGGAGTTTCTCCCG
Organism: Anomaloglossus baeobatrachus; assembly: GCF_048569485.1. NCBI lineage: Eukaryota > Metazoa > Chordata > Amphibia > Anura > Aromobatidae > Anomaloglossus > Anomaloglossus baeobatrachus. The sequence goes on from NC_134359.1 coordinate 272,932,583, forward strand.
AAGGTGGTATCCTCTTTTCATCTTAATCAGGATATCTCTTTGCCTTCTTTTTGTCCTCATGCAGTTCATCGGTATGAGAAGGATTTACATTTGTTAGATCTGGTGCGAGCACTCAGAATCTACATTTCCCGCACGGCGCCCCTGCGCCGTTCGGATGCACTCTTTGTCCTTGTCGCTGGTAAGCGCAAGGGGTCGCAGGCTTCTAAGGCCACCCTGGCTCGATGGATCAAAGAACCAATTCTTGAGGCCTACCGTTCTGCTGGGCTTCCGGTTCCATCAGGGCTGAAGGCCCATTCTACCAAAGCCGTGGGTGCGTCCTGGGCATTGCGTCACCAGGCTACGGCTCAACAGGTGTGCCAGGCAGCTACCTGGTCGAGTCTGTACACTTTCACCAAACATTATCAGGTGCATACCTATGCTTCGGCGGACGCCAGCCTAGGTAGAAGAGTCCTGCAGGCGGCAGTTGCCTCCCCGTAGGGGAGGGCTGTCTTTGCAGCTCTAACATGAGGTATTTCTTAACCCACCCAGGGACAGCTTTTGGACGTCCCAATCGTCTGGGTCTCCCAATGGAGCGCCGAAGAAGGGAATTTTGTTACTTACCGTAAATTCCTTTTCTTCTAGCTCCTATTGGGAGACCCAGCACCCGCCCTGTTGTCCTTCGGGATTTTTGGTTGTTTTTCGGGTACACATGTTGTTCATGTTGAATGGTTTTCAGTTCTCCGAGGTTATTTCGGAGGGAATTTGTTTAAACCAGTTATTGGCTTTCCTCCTTCTTGCTTTTGCACTAAAACTGGTGAGCCAGTGATCCCACTGGGGGTGTATAGCCAGAAGGGGAGGGGCCTTACACTTTTTAGTGTAATTGCTTTGTGTGGCCTCCGGAGGCAGTGCTATACACCCAATCGTCTGGGTCTCCCAATAGGAGCTAGAAGAAAAGGAATTTACGGTAAGTAACAAAATTCCCTTCTTTTTGGTAGCGGTCACGTCTCTTCAGAGAGTGTCCGAGCTAGCAGCGCGGTCATCCAAAGCTCCCTTCCTGGTGTTTCACCAAGACAAGGTAGTGCTGCGCCTGATTCCGGGGTTTCTCCCTAAGGTGGTATCCCCCTTTTCATCTCAGTCAGGATATCTCCTTACCTTCCTTTTGTCCTCATCCAGTTCATCGATATGAATTGGATTTGCATTTGTTGGATCTGATGAGAGCGCTCAGAATCTACATTTCCCGCACGGCGCCCCTGCGCCGCTCGGATGCACTCTTTGTACTTGTCGTTGGTTAGCGCAAAGGGTCGCAGGCTTCCAAATCCACCCTGGCTCGATGGATCAAGGAACCAATTCTTGAAGCCTACCGTTCTGCTGGGCTTCCGGTTCCATCAGGGCTGAAGGCCCATTCTACCAGAGCCGTGGGTGCGTCCTGGACATTATGGCACCAGGCTACGGCTCAGCAGGTGTGCCAGGCGGCTACCTGGGCGAGTCTGCACACCTTCACCAAGCGTTATCAGGTGCATGCCTACGCTTAGGCGGATGCCAGCCTAAGTAGAAGAGTTCTGCAGGCGGCGGTTGCCTCCATGTAGGGAAGGGCTGTTTTTACAGTCCAAACTTGAGGTATTAATTTACCCACCCAGGGACTGCTTTTGGACGTCCCAATCGTCTGGGTCTCCCAATGGAGCGCCGAAGAAGAAGGGAATTTTGTTACTTACCGTAAATTCCTTTTCTTCTAGCTCCAATTGGGAGACCCAGCACCCGCCCCTGTTCCTTCGGGATTTTTGGTTGTTCGGGTACACATGTTGTTCATGTTGAATGGTTTCAGTTCTCCGATGTTCCTTCGGATTGAATTGTTTAACCAGTTATTGGCTTTCCTCCTTCTTGCTTTTGCACTAAAACTGAAGCAGCCCGTGATCCCACGGGGGGTGTATATGCAGAAGGGGAGGGGCCTTACACTTTTTAGTGTAATACTTTGTGTGGCCTCCGGAGGCAGTAGCTATACACCCAATCGTCTGGGTCTCCCAATTGGAGCTAGAAGAAAAGGAATTTACGGTAAGTAACAAAATTCCCTTCTTTTACTTATTTTTTTTTATTTTATTTTTGTTACTAATTTTTTTAAATTTATTTTAATTATTGCAGTGTCAGTTCTTTCTGCATTTTTCCTGTGTTTTCACTATTAAACGCAATAAAAAAAGTAGCAAAAAAGTTTTTCTCCACGCGTTTTTCCTGCCAGGACCTGCAGATTGTCTGCAACCAAATCAACAGTGTGTGCACGTAGCCTAACTATTATGTTAAAATCTGACCGTGACCAAGCAATTACGAATATTTGACCTAAAACGATGACGATAAGAGTTTTTTTTTTTCACTCCTTGTAGACGAGAGAAATTAAGATGTGTGAGGCCATATTTACCATTCACTAGGAAGGAATACGGGTTAAGCGATGTTCCTGTTCCTTTTATGTCCTGATGAAGGTGACAGATGTCTCTGAAACGCGTTGACCTGTGAACAAATAAAGGAATTAATCAATCTTTTGGACCCTGAGGTTTTAGCGCGGCCTAACTCGTATGCCTCCCTATTGAATGGTACATCTCCAAAACATCGGGGCTGCTGCTGATCACCATTATTACATGCGCTATAAGGGGTTGACTCTCACAACCCTGTAAGGTGAGTACAATCAAAGTACTACCTCTATTCTTTATATCGGGTAAGACCCTATTGCGCTCTTATTTCCACAGCCCATATCCTCTAAGGCCTCATTTAGATAGAAATCAGTCCGTTTTTTTCCCCACATATTAAAAAAAAAAAAATGCCGCTCGGGTGCTCCATTAAAAACCGTATACACGACAGCCGATATCTAAGCACTGTCGGATTTTTTTTTTATTATTATAATAACGGACCCATAGGCTTGCTTTGGCGATCTGACACTTGTACGATACTGATCAAAGTCTCCACGATTTTGCACAAACCACTTGGTCCAAGGAAAAAAAAAAAAAATCAAATGTGAGCTACCCCTATGAACTCTAATGGGTATGAGTGCAGCCTGCGAAAAAGTGACATCTGAATGAGGCCTTGTTGTGCCAGATTCCTTTATTAACCACCAGTGCTTTCTGCAGATTGATGGCTCCACCCTGCGCACCCTGTGCATGCAGCATGGGCCTCTGATTACATTCCATCTGAACCTGCCCCATGGTACTGCTCTGGTCCGTTACAGTTCCAAGGAAGAGGTAGTAAAGGCACAAAAGTCTCTGCACATGTAAGTAGCGGCTTCTCATTTGCTATTGTGTGGCCCGTCCTCTGTTGTTTACTTATTGGGCGGGTGTACCAGATGCTTGCCACCGACTACGGCGCAGGCTTCAAAGATGGGGTACCCGGAGTCGGCCCAATGATGAACAGAGATCTCATCTGTGCACGCGGCGTCAATTTTTTTTTTTGTTTTGCTGGGAGATCAATGGGCCGGAGGCGGCGCGTGCGCAGATGAGATCTCTGTTCGTCATTGAGCTGATAGCACAATCTGTGCACGCTCTGACTCCGGGCGCCATTATTTAAAGCTGACATCTTCAGGAAGGCCCCTGCCGCAGCGCTGTCCCTGTCATCATTCACCACCACCCACCCGATAAGCTACATTCGGATTATAAGACGCACCCCTCATTTTCCTCCCAATTTTTTTCGGAAGAAAAGTGCGTCTTATAATCTGAAAAAAAAGGGAAATAATAAAGGACGTGTGACTTTGTGGATTTTCATCTGTCGTGGGGTTCTCTGGGACGTGAGGGATTTCTGTAATTATTCATAATAATAATAATAATATTTATTATTTATTATTATTATTATTATTAATATTATTGCGCCATCAATTCCATGGCGCTTTACATGTGAAAGGGGTGTACATAATAGGGACAAGTACAATATTGTAATGGGTCATTGTACAGAACCACTTTATGCTGAGGACGTTTGGACTTGTATTCTGCAGCACTTCAGATTTATTAATATATTTTATTTTTTTTTTCCCTTTCTCGCCTATTCCAGGTGTGTTTTAGGGAACACTACTATCCTTGCGGAGTTTGCTAGTGAAGAGGAGATCAGTCGTTTCTTTGCACAAGGCCAGTCAATGACCCCTTCCCCGGGCTGGCAGTCCCTGGGCTCCGGCCATTCCCGGCTGGGCTCTCTGGATAGCCCCCACAGCATCTCGAGCCGCGGAGATATCAATCACTGGAACAGCCCGGGCGCCTCCGGCTCCAGCTCTGGAGACCTCCACGGCACTTCCCTCTGGGGCACCCCAAACTATTCCACAAGCTTATGGGGTACCCCGAGCGGCGAGAGCAGGGGTCTGAGCAGCCCATCGCCCGTCGGCGCTTTCCTACCCGTCGATCACTTAAACGGAGAGCCCATGTAGCGGAACGTCACCCATGACCTCAGATGATTGTTACTGATCAGCCCCCGGCTGGACTCTTACGTGTGAACCCCTCTGCACTGCGGATCGCTCTTCTGCACACTTCCCACTTTTTAGTTTTTAGCCCACAAACATATCAGTGCGAAATACTTGAATCATGCAGGCCAATAATATAATGTGAAAAAAATAATCTATATTTACACTTCCAACGTTAGCGCTATCGATACCGGAGCCGCGTCTAATGAGCTGTCCGTCGCTTTCCAATTCCACGTTTTTTAGGTTTTTATTTCACGTCTGGTCCCGGTCTGTGCGTCCGAGCCCGGTATCTGTTGCACTGAACGGTGCGCGACATATTATTATTATTTTTTTTTTAATTTTTTTTTTTTTTTCCAGAAACGGCTCAAGTGTAACTGTTTACTCTAGCGTGTACTTAAGACGACACCTACGTGATTTAATGCTCGTTATTTCTAAGATGCCTTGATTATATATACCTACCTAATTGTGGTATTACGTTTTAACCCCTCCCTCCCCCACCACACCCTCTCCGGCTTCCCGAGCGTCGCCCAGGCCGGCTCCCCATTGCAGAGCAGTGCGGTCCGGGCGGACGTGCGCCGAAGGGGATTAAAAAAAAAATAACTGACGGTTATAATTTAGTAGTTTTTAAGAAAAAAAAGAAAAAAAAATACATTGAAAAGTATTGCACCAGGTTTTAATGACCTAAATAAAATTTAGCTCTACGGTTTTAATAGAAAAAAAATATATATATAACATTAAAAAAATGCAAAAAAAATACAAAAAAATAAAATGCAAAAAAAAAAATAAAAAATAAAATAGTGGCCACAGCTGTGACATACACCCTACATGTGCCAGTAGGGGGCAGCACTTTCAAAGGCTTTGCATTTTGTTTTAGAGGTGCCTTACCAGGAACCTCTTGTTTACATTTTTTTTTTTTTTTTATTTCCTTTTATTGGGAGGGTCATTATTTTTATTTAATGTTTACGCTTCCATCAGTTTAAAGAAAAAAAAATATAAAAAAAATTATATGAAAATATGCTGAAGATGGTTTTATCTCTGGGAGTCCAATTATGTTTTTGTTTTTTAATTTTTTTTTTTTTTTTTTAATCCAAAATGGGGGGAA